>NC_069501.1:952564138-952654138 GCF_027579735.1 Bombina bombina | reverse complement strand
GTTTGTTAAGGGTTACACTAGTACTAGTATATGTTCATCTCAAGTCTTGTGTCTAATCATTTTGTAAGGTTCACTTGTGGGTACATAAGGGGCGAGATTACATATGCTGCGCAGGCTTCAGCATAACTGCTGAAACCCGCGTCGCCCGTTATTTCCCCTCGCACATCGGGGAATTAAATAAATCCCACCGGCAGTTCATAAACTGCTGTAAGTCGGATAAACTAGCGATGTCCAGAAATGTGCCGTCAATACAAATTTCTGGAGTCGTCAGTGACTAAGAAAATAAAAAAAAAGTAAAATCTCCTGTAAAAGTCTAACCTCCCAAAAATAAACCCAACACGTAAAACCCCTATATCCGCCATCACCCCCATATCGGAACTAACAATAAATGTATTAACCCCTAATCCACCAACCCCCCACGGCGGCGATGATCGTACAAAGATAATCTACACGCTCGATGGCTCTGCAGTCGCCGGTCCTGGTCCACAGTCATCTCCGCCCCACGCCGGCTTGGTTCTGGATGAAGAAAGAAGAGGTCCCCGCTTGAAAGAAAATGTCGGCCGCTTGGAAGAAGACTTCACCGCCTGGAAGAAGACTTCACCGCCAGACTTCAGGAACCGTTAGTACCTATTTGGGGGTTAGATTTAGTCTTTTTTTATTTTTTTATTTTTTAGATTAGGGATTTCATGAATGCCCTTTTAAGGACAGTAAGAGAACTGAATGCCCTTTTTAAGGCCAATGCCCATTAAAATGCCCCTTTAGGGAAAAGGGGTAGTTTAGGGTTTTTAAGTGTTAGTTTTTTTTTACTTTGGGGGGTTTGGTGGGTGGGGTTTTTTACTGTTAGGGGGAACTTAGTATTTTTTAGAGGTAAAAGAGCTATTTAACTTAGGGCAATGCCCTACAAAAGGCCATTTTAAGGGCTATTGGTAGTTTAGATTAGATTAGGGGGTGTTTACATTTTAGAGGCTTTTTTATTTTCATAGGGATTAGGTTTAATTTAAACATTTTTGATAATTTAGTTTATTATTTTCTGTAATGTTAGACTTTTTTATTTTTTGTAATTTTAGATTAATTTAATTTTATTATTTTTTATTTTTAAAGTAATGTTAGTTTTTTATTTTAATTGTAGATTAGTATTTTTTAATTTAATGTAATTGGGGTTAATTTAGGGGGTGTTAGGTTAGGGGATTTAGTAATTTAATTAGTTATTTGCATTGTGGGGGGTTGGCGGATTAGGAGTTAATAGGTTAATTAAATGTATTTTGTTGATGGGATGGCGGTTTAGGGGTTAATAGTTTAGGTATATTGAAATGTGGGTGAATGGCGGATTTAGGGGTTAATCACTTTATTAGATATATAGCGTTGTGGGGGGTTGGCGGATTAGGGGTTAATAGGTTAATTAGATGTTTTGCGATGTGGGGTTTGGCGGATTAGGGGTTAATATACTTTATTAGTTATTGCGGTGGGGGTTGGCAGTTGACACATAGAGAGATATTGCACATGCGTTAGGTGTTAGTTACTATTTTCAGGGAGTTACGGTGCTCACATTTTCAGCGCAAGGCTTGCTGCGCCTACCTATGTGTGGCGAGGTGAAAATTTTGTAAAATATCTCCATTTTCGCCACTTAAAATATATGCGTCGCATTTATATGTGGCACCGTATATGTGATAGCAAACACGGACTAAAATATGTTTAATAAAAGCTATAGCTGTTTCAAAAGTGTAAGTAAAGGGACAGTCTACACCAAAAATATTATTGTTTAAAAAGATAGACAACCCTTTACTACCCATTCCCCAGGTTTGCACAATCAACAATGTTATATTATTATACTTTATAATATTTAAACCTCTAAATTTCTGCCTGTTTCTAAGCCACTACAGACAGCCTATTATCACATGCTTTTTTATTTTCATAACAGGAGACTGCTAGTTCATGTGGGCCATATAGATAACATTGTCCTCACGCCCATGGAGTTATTTAATAGTCAGCACAATACAGCATTTATTGGCTGAATTGCAAGTCAATAAATAATATTTTAAAGGTCATGTGATCAGGGAGCTGTCAGAAGATGCTTAGATACAAGGTAATTACAGAGGTAGAAAGTATATTAACCCCTTAATGACCGCAGCACTTTTCCATTTTCTGTCCGTTTGGGACCAAGGCTATTTTTACATTTTTGCAGTGTTTGTGTTTAGCTGTAATTTTCCTCTTACTCATTTACTGTACCCACACATATTATATACTGTTTTTTCTCGCCATTAAATGGACTTTCAAAAGATACCATTATTTTCATCATATCTTATAATTTACTATAAAAAAACATTATAAAATATGAAGAAAAAATGGAAAAAAACACACTTTTTCTAACTTTGACCCCCAAAATCTGTTACACATCTACAACCACCAAAAAACACCCATGCTAAATAGTTTCTAAATTTTGTCCTGAGTTTAGAAATACCCAATGTTTACATCTTCTTTGCTTTTTTTGCAAGTTATAGGGCCATAAATATAAGTAGCACTTTGCTATTTCCAAACCACTTTTTTTCAAAATTAGCGCTAGTTACATTGGGACACTAATATCTTTCAGGAATCCCTGAATATCCATTGACATGTATATATTTTTTTTTTCAAAGACATCCCAAAGTATTGATCTAGGCCCATTTTGGTATATTTCATGCCACTATTTCACCTCCAAATGCGATCAAATAATTTTTTTTTTCACTTTTTCACAATTTTTTTCACAAACTTTAGGTTTCTCACTGAAATTATTTACAAACAACTTATGCAATTATAGCATAAATGGTTGTAAATGCTTCTCTGGGATCCCCTTTGTTCAGAAATAGCAGACATATATGGCTTTGGCTTTGCTTTTTGGTAATTAGAAGGCTGCTAAATGCCACTGCGCACAATACGTGTATTATGCCCAGCATTGAAGGGGTTAATTAGGGAGCATGTAGGGAGCTTCTAGGGTTAATTTTAGCTTTAGTGTAGTGTAGTAGACAACCCCAAGTATTGATCTAGGCCCATTTTGGTATATTTCATGCCACCATTTCACCGCCAAATGCGATCAAAGTAAAAAAAAACGTTAATTTTTTCAAAATTTTAGGTTTCTCACTGAAATTATTTACAAACAGCTTGTGCAATTATGGCACAAATGGTTGTAAATGCTTCTCTGGGATGCCCTTTGTTCAGAAATATCAGACATATATGACTTTGGCGTTGCTTTTTGGTAATTAGAAAGTCGCTAAATGCTGCTGCGCATCACACGTGTATTATGGCTAGCAGTGAAGGGGTTAATTAGGTAGTTTGTAGGGAGCTTGCAGGGTTAATTTTAGCTTTAGCGTAGAGATCAGCCTCCCACCTGACACATCCCACCCCCTGATCCCTCCCAAACAGCTCCCTTCTCTCCCCCACCCCACAATTGTCCCCGCCATCTTAAGTACTGGCAGAAAGTCTTTAAGAAAAAAAAAAAAAGCATATTTACATATGCTGTGTTTAGGATCCCCCCTTAACACCCAACCTCCCTGATCCCCCCCAAAACAGCTCTCTAAGCCTCCCTCTCAGCCTTATTGGGGGCCATCTTGGGTACTGGCAGCTGTCTGCCAGTACCCAGTTTGAACAATCAAATGTGTATTTTTTTTTATTTTTTTATTTTTTTTCTGCAGTGTAGCTCAATCCCCCCCCCCCCACGGACCAACCCCCACCACCTAAATCACACCTAAGGGGTTTTTTTTAAGCATTAAATGTCCCACTTTTATTTTGTTTTGGGACACATTTTTTCCGTAGTGTAGCGGTTCCCACCCGCTCCCTCCTCGTGCACGCGCCCGCCCCCTCGTGCACGTGCGCGCGCCCGCGCGCGCCCCCGGACTTACCCGCCCACGATCCCGCCCCCCTCCACATGACCAGGGCCATAGATGCCCGCCACCCACCTCCCACACCAGCTCCCACCCACCAACGATACCGGCCATCGATGTCCGGTGCAGAGAGGGCCACAGAGTAAGCTTTTTGCACTCGTTGGGTTGCGTTTGTATTATGGGTTGAAAGTAAACTGTTTTCGCTCTCATGCTAAGCCGAGGAAAGCAAAAATCTGAAGTTAGAATATCGTGTGCACGTTCACGTATTCCCCCATAGAAGTTAATTGAGAAAAAAAAGTGGAAAATAACATAACACCCCACTCTCACGCAAACCTTATCGCATATTCTAATTTGCGCTAACCCGACATGAAAATATGAATATTTCACATTCCAATGTTCTTCACATAGCAGAATATGTTCTATTTCTTTATATATATATATATATATATATATATATATATAAAATGTGGTAAAAAAGAGAGAACAGCATTATGGACTAAACCCAAATATTCGAGTGGGAATAATATGCACCACACAAAACAGTTCCTTTGCTGAGGCATACACAAATATGTATATGTGTATGAATGGATTGAAGACAACTCCTTCTGGAAATTAGATATAAATGCAGCCGTAGGGAAAAAACACACAGTTCACATCCTTTTTACTGCTGCTGCAGGATAAGACAATGATGGAAGGAGGTTTGCACTCAAAATCTCACGATACATGGCCCCATTCATTCTTACATGTCCACGGATCCGTCGTCCTGTTCCCTTTGCAGAGAAACAGCCCCAAAGCATGATGTTGCCACCCCCATGCTTCACAGTAGGTATGGTGTTCTTTGGTTGCAACTCAGCATTCTCTCTCCTACAAACACGACGAGTTGTGTTTCTACCAAACAGTTCTACTTTTGTTTCATCTGACCATATGACATTCTCCCAATCTGCTTCTGGATCATCCAAATGCTCTCTAGCATACTTCAGACGGGCCCGGACATGTATTGGCTTAAGCAGGGGGACACGTCTGGCACTGCAGGATCTGAGTCCCTTGTGGCGTAGTGTGTTACTGATGGTAGCCTTTGTTACGTTGGTCACAGCTCTCTCTCTTCAGGTCATTCACTAGGCCCCCCCTGTGGTTCTGGGATGTTTGCTCACCGTTCTTGTGATCATTTTGACCCCACGGGGTGAGATCTTGCATGAAGCCCCAGATCGAGGGAGATTATCAGTGGTCTTGTTTGTCTTCCATTTTCTAATTATTTCTCTCACAGTTGATTTCTTCACACCAAGCTGCTTGCCTATTGCAGATTCAGTCTTCCCAGCCTGGTGCAGGTCTACAATTTTGTTTCTGGTGTCCTTCGACAGCTCTTTGGTCTTCACCATAGTGGAGTTTGGAGTGTTACTGTTTGAGGTTGTGGACAGGTGTCTTTTATACTGATAACAAGTTCAAACAGGTGCCATTAATACAGGTAATGAGTGGAGGACAGAGGAGCCTCTTAAAGAAGAAGATACAGGTCTGTGAGAGCCAGAAATCTTGCTTGTTTTTAGGTGACCAAATACTTCTTTTCCACCATAATATGCAAATAAATTCTTTCCAAATCAGACAATGTGATTGTCTGGATTTGTTTCCACATTTTGTCTCTCATAGTTGAGGAATACCTATGATGAAAATTACAGGCCTCTCTCATCTTCTTAAGTGGGAGAACTTGCACAATTGGTGGCTGACTAAATACTTTTTTTCCCCACTGTATGTATATATGTATATATACAGAACACTGGAATGAATAATATTTGAAGTAAATACAGTATAACACTTTATTAAATATTCTTAAATACACAAAGAAAAGGTAGGGGGAGCAGAGTATTATTAGAACAGGCAATTCAAATATGTTGCTTCACTATGGTGAAGTGAAGAAAATAATTATTTAAAGTATTAAGTATATCAAGGTGAGAATTAAACCTGTTGCAGATGCTGGACACAGAACAAGTAACAACTATCAAACTAATTGTAAAAAGGGTTACATTAGAATGTAAGGAGTCAAGCTCTGCAATAAATAATTTATATAAACTCTGTAATAACTGGTTACAATTTAAGGGTATATTATTCCATTCGATTCATACTGTTTAACTTTATTAGAAAATATGTAAATAACATCCACAAATAAACATTCATACAAAATATCTTTAGCTAAATTTTAAAACCATTTGAACCAGGAATAAATAATAATGTTTCTAGTTAAAATAATATGATGATTATAATCAGCCAGCAGTATATCATAGATTCTATACTAAGACCTTACAATCCGAGGGCTATTTTAAGATTACTTTTATGTAGGATTATTGAAAAAACTGCTTGACTGAAAAGACTATCAGTAATTATGCTAGAAACTTAAATTAGACCATGGTAAGCTGAGTTAAAACAACAAGGAGAGACAAAGCTACTCCTGAGGACCCCTGACACGCGTTTCACAAAAAACGCTTCCTCAGAGGGGGTGCGGGCCGCTGCTATTGAGCTTTATCTATGATTAGAAAGACCCCTCCTCACTATGTGATAGGAGCCTGTCTGTCAGATCCTGCCTTACAATAGGTTGATAAGTCTGCCACTCAAAGCTGACACCGGATCAAGGGTAATGATGGGTCTGGTCAGTGACGTTAGAGAGGGTGTGTTGAAAAAAGCGGAGTTAGCACTCTATGAGAGTGAATAAATGAACTCCTCACATGGGGGTGTGTGATGACGAATTGGATAAATTGTAATTATTGGATGATTGTGTTTACATAAAAGCAAATACAATACAAATGACAGTTAAGCAAAATCACCTTAGATAAAATAGTATTAAGTCGAGGGGATAAATGCAGTATGTACTCTTTGCAATGGTATAGTTCCCAATGCATATTAGGTCGTATAACAGTATGAACAGATAACCATATATCCTGCTATTATGATCCATTTCATGTGTCATAGCATGTCAATAGATTTTATCTGACCCATCATACCTCGTCTTATTTAGCTCCATGGATATTATATATCAGGAGATCTTCTCAATGCGTTATAATACTGTGTATAATAACAGTGAGTTATAGACCTCATCCATATATTATATATCTACTAAAAATTACAATATATATGGAAATGTATGAGCTAACGGACCAAATAGATGGAACAACTCTTGACCTAGCATTACATTGGGAAGTGTATCCACATCCATGACAGGTTAATAAAATATAATTCGCACTGTGCTGTCTTTTGTGTTTCAACATAATCGAGTCCAATCATGCTGCGAGTTGGAATAATGTTACCTTCCACAACTTAACTGAACAATCAATATATGTAGATAGAGGTTTCTAATTTAATGTAGCTTGTGCACACTGTATTATGGAATATTGATTTGAAACAGTATCAATAGAAATATAATTTTTGACATTATAAGTTATCCTTAATATTAAACCCAGATGTTTAGGAGGGGTAAGTGTAGCAGAAACTATAAGATGGCATATTTATTACTCAATATATATAGGATCAAGTGAAAAAGTGAGAATGAGAAGAATAAGCTATTTTGTATGAATGTTTATTTGTGGACGTTATTTACATATTTTCTAATAAAGTTAAACAGTATGAATTGAATGGAATAATATACCCTTAAATTGTAACCAGTTATTGCAGAGTTTATATAAATTCTTTATTGCAGAGCTTGACTCCTTACATTCTAATGTAACCCTTTTTACAATTAGTTTGCTAGTTGTTACTTTATTAAATATGTATATTGCATAAATATGCTTTTGCATGTTTTCATCTACTTAACTGCAAAGGGCTCCAATGCACATATATATATATATATATATATATATATATATATATATATATATATATATATATATATATATATATATATATATATATACACACACAGAAAACCTGGCACTCACCAGCAGATTTACAGTAATGTTTAAAAGCAAAACTGGGGGAAGTCAGTTACATTTGGCACCAAAGGATCAAGTCCAGGACCACAACAAGGTCTCCCCCTTCCTGGGACCCTAAACCAGCACCCACACAATGCATACTTCCAAACAAACCAATCTGTTTTATGCAACTTTTTTGTTTTGTGAAACAGTAAACCAGATCTCTAAAGTCACAGTAATCATTCTAGCGTTAATCGCAAATGGGCCTAAGCAATCATGTTTACTTTCAACTTGTAATATGATCGGTAAGCCTGATGAGTGCAAACCCCCTGCCATAAACCCCTTATTGCTCACGTGCAAACGTTTGCACTCCACTTGTAATCCGATACATAGTATTTTGTTAGGGGCCTTCTGTAGGAGGATTCTAAAGACCATGAGAATGAGCTTGATCAGAAACATTCACGGCTAGATTTGGAGTTTTGTGGGTAACGACCCGAAAAGCTAACGCCAGCTTTTTTCTGGCCGCACCATAAAAATAACTCTGGTATTGAGAGTCCACATAAAGGCTGCGTTAGGCTCCAAAAAAGGAGCGTAGAGCATTTTTAACGCAACTTCAACTCTCGATACCAGAGTTGCTTACGGACGCGGCCAGCCTCAAAAACGTGCTCGCGCACGATTCCCCCATAGGAAACAATGGGGCTGTTTGAGCTGAAAAAAAACCTAACACCTGCAAAAAAGCCGCGTTCAGCTCTTAAAGCAGCCCCATTGTTTGCTATGCGTAAACACTTCCTACGTCTGCACCTAACACCCTAACATGTACCCCGAGTCTAAACACCCCTAACCTTACACTTATTAACCCCTTTTCTGCCGCCCCCGCTATCGCTGACCCCTGCATATTTTTTTAACCCCTAATCTGCCGCTCCGTAAACCGCTGCTACTTACATTATCCCTATGTACCCCTAATCTGCTGCCCCTAACACCGCCGACCCCTATATTATATTTATTAACCCCTAATCTGCTCCCCACAATGTCGCCTCCACCTGCCTACACTTATTAACCCCTAATCTGCCGACCGGACCTGAGAGCTACTATAATAAAGTTATTAACCCCTAATCCGCCTCACTAACCCTATAATAAATAGTATTAACCCCTAATCTGCCCTCCCTAACATCGCCAACACCTAACTTCAATTATTAACCCCTAATCTGCCGACTGGAGCTCACCGCTATTCTAATAAATGTATTAACCCCTAAAGCTAAGTCTAACCCTAACACTAACACCCCCCTAAGTTAAATATAATTTTAATCTAACGAAATTAATTAACTCTTATTAAATAAATTATTCCTATTTAAAGCTAAATACTTACCTGTAAAATAAATCCTAATATAGCTACAATATAAATTATAATTACATTGTAGCTATTTTAGGATTAATATTTATTTTACAGGTAACTTTGTATTTATTTTAACCAGGTACAATAGCTATTAAATAGTTAAGAACTATTTAATAGTTACCTAGTTAAAATAATTACAACATTACCTGTAAAATAAATCCTAACCTAAGTTACAATTAAACCTAACACTATACTATCATTAAATTAATTAAATAAAATACCTACAATTACCTACAATTAAACCTAACACTACACTATCAATAAATTAAATAAATACAATATCTACAAATAACTACAATGAAATAAACTAACTAAAGTACAAAAATAAAAAAGAACTAAGTTACAAAAAATAAAAAAATATCTACAAACATAAGAAAAATATTACAACAATTTTAAACTAATTACACCTACTCTAAGCCCCCTAATAAAATAACAAAGACCCCCAAAATAACAAAATGCCCTACCCTATTCTAAATTACTAAAGTTCAAAGCTCTTTTACCTTACCAGCCCTGAACAGGGCCCTTTGCGGGGCATGCCCCAAGAAGTTCAGCTCTTTTGCCTGTAAAAAAAACATACAATACCCCCCCCCAACATTACAACCCACCACCCACATACCCCTAATCTAACCCAAACCCCCCTTAAATAAAGCTAACACTAAGCCCCTGAAGATCTTCCTACCTTATCTTCACCATACCAGGTTCACCGATCCGTCCTGAAGAGCTCCTCCAATGTCCTGATTCAAGCCCAAGTGGGGGGCTGAAGAGGTCCATGATCCGGCTGAAGTCTTCATCCAAGCGGGAGCTGAAGAGGTCCATGATCCGGATGAAGTCTTCATCCAAGCGGGAGCTGAAGAGGTCCATGATCCGGATGAAGTCTTCTATCAACGGCATCTTCAATCTTCTTTCTTCGGGAGCCATCATCTTCCATCCGACGCGGAACATCCTCTTCTCCCGACGCCTACTAGCCGAATGAAGGTTCCTTTAAGGGACGTCATCCAAGATGGCGTCCCTCGAATTCCGATTGGCTGATAGGATTCTATCAGCCAATCGGAATTAAGGTAGGAATATTCTGATTGGCTGATGGAATCAGCCAAGAAGAATCAAGTTCAATCCGATTGGCTGATCCAATCAGCCAATCAGATTGAGCTTGCATTCTATTGGCTGTTCCGATCAGCCAATAGAATGTGAGCTCAATCTGATTGGCTGATTGGATCAGCCAATCGGATTGAACTTGATTCTGATTGGCTGATTCCATCAGCCAATCAGAATATTCCTACCTTAATTCCGATTGGCTGATAGAATCCTAGCAGCCAATCGGAATTCGAGGGACGGCATCTTGGATGACGTCCCTTAAAGGAACCGTCATTCTTCAGTTGGACGTCGCCGGAAGAAGATGGGTCCGCGGTGGAGGTCTTCAGGATGGAGCCGGTCGTCATCGGATGAAGATAGAAGATGCCGCTTGGATCAAGATGGTTGCCGGTCCGGATCGCCTCTTCTTCCCGGATAGGATGAAGACTTTGGAGCCTCTTCTGGACCTCTTCAGCCACCGGATGATGGATCGCCAGCCCCCGCTTGGGTTGGATGAAGATTTTGGAGCCAGGACGGATCGGTGATACCTGGTGAGGTGAAGACAAGGTAGGATGATCTTCAGGGGCTTAGTGTTAGGTTTATTTAAGGGGGGTTTGGGTTAGATTAGGGGTATGTGGGTGGTGGGTTGTAATGTTGGGGGGGTATTGTATGTTTTTTTTTACAGGCAAAAGAGCTGAACTTCTTGGGGCATGCCCCGCAAAGGGCCCTGTTCAGGGCTGGTAAGGTAAAAGAGCTTTGAACTTTAGTAATTTAGAATAGGGTAGGGCATTTTTTATTTTGGGAGTCTTTGTTATTTTATTAGGGGGCTTAGAGTAGGTGTAATTAGTTTAAAATTGTTGTAATATTTTTCTTATGTTTGTAAATATTTTTTTATTTTTTGTAACTTAGTTCTTTTTTATTTTTTGTACTTTAGTTAGTTTATTTCATTGTAGTTATTTGTAGATATTTAATTAATGTATTAATAGTGTAGTGTTAGGTTTAATTGTAGGTAATTATAGGTATTTTATTTAATTAATTTAATGATAGTATAGTGTTAGGTTTAATTGTAACTTAGGTTAGGATTTATTTTACAGATAATTTTGTAATTATTTTAACTAGGTAGCTATTAAATAGTTCTTAACTATTTAATAGCTATTGTACCTGGTTAAAATAATTACAAAGTTGCCTGTAAAATAAATATTAATCCTAAAATAGCTACAATGTAATTATAATTTATATTGTAGCTATATTAGGATTTATTTTACAGGTAAGTATTTAGCTTTAAATAGGAATAGTTTATTTAATAAGAGTTAATTTATTTCGTTAGATTAAAATTATATTTAATTTAGGGGGGTGTTAGTGTTAGGGTTAGACTTAGCTTTAGGGGTTAATACATTTATTAGAATAGCTGTGAGCTCCGGTCGGCAGATTAGGGGTTAATAATTGAAGTTAGGTGTCGGCGATGTTAGGGAGGGCAGATTAGGGGTTAATACTATTTATTATAGGGTTAGTGAGGCGGATTAGGGGTTAATAACTTTATTATAGTAGCGGTGCGGTCCGCTTGGCAGATTAGGGGTTAATAAGTGTAGGCAGGTGGAGGTGACGTTGAGGGGGGCAGATTAGGGGTTAATAAATATAATATAGGGGTCGGCGGTGTTAGGGGCAGCAGATTAGGGGTACATAGCTATAATGTAGGTGGCGGCGCTTTGCGGTCGGCAGATTAGGGGTTCATTATTGTAGGTAGCTGGCGGCGACGTTGTGGGGGGGCAGATTAGGGGTTAATAAATATAATACAGGGGTCGGCGGTGTTAGGGGCAGCAGATTAGGGGTACATAAGTATAACGTAGGTGGCTGTCGGCAGATTAGGGGTTAAAAAAATTTAATTGAGTGGCGGCGATTTGGGGGGGCCTCGGTTTAGGGGTACATAGGTAGTTTATGGGTGTTAGTGTACTTTAGAGTACAGTAGTTAAGAGCTTTATGAACCGGCGTTAGCCCAAAAAGCTCTTAACTACTGACTTTTTTCTGCGGCTGTAGTTTTGTCGTTAGATTTCTAACGCTCACTTCAGACACGACTCTAAATACCGGAGTTAGAAAGATCCCATTGAAAAGATAGGATACGCAATTGACGTAAGGGATCTGCGGTATGGAAAAGTCGCGGCTGAAAAGTGAGCGTTAGACCCTTTTTTGAGTGACTCCAAATACCGGAGTTAGCCTAAAACCAGCGTTAGGAGCCTCTAACGCTGGTTTTCACGGCTAACGCCAAACTCCAAATCTAGGCCTTAGAAAGGTGAGAGAAGATATGAGACCAAAAGATACCTTAGTTCTTTTATAGTACAGTACATTAAGAATATAAATGAAAAAGTTACATTAGTTAGACATATTAATTTAAAAACATATAAAATATAGTTTTTTAAATAGTTTTTTTTAACATTTGCTTGATATACAGAAATATGTCCAGTTGAATGTATGACATATGATGTTATATGTTTATATCACTGTGACCAGACAAATTATAAAAGATTAGTAAAATATTTTTTTTAAAGATAAATCCAATAGAAACAATAGACAGCATTCAAACAATATTATTCAATAAAAATAGAATATATTTATTAAAACATAATATATGTAAAAACAATGTTACAATGTAATGAAATACATAAAACAAAGATACTTGCATAAAATTAAAGATCCACAAACGTAGCTAATCCACTCTCTTGAGACTGGCCAGACTACATGATAAACGCAACGCATTTCAAGGTTCCACCTCTTCATTAGCTAATGGCTAATTTAGTTAAGCATATTAAAATTGTTTCCTTTCTATCACCCTCTACCATTATCTTTAGCATTCCACCTCTCTCTAACACTCTTTCTCCTTCTCTAACTCTTTTTTTCAATCTGCTACCATCACTCTTTCTATCACTCATATTCTTCCCCTCTTCTTTTTCCTCTCCTTCTTACTCAGACTGTCATCATTTTAACACTTTTACAATATGTTTACATCAATACCAACGCCGTATGAAATGAAAAGGAAAATAATGTATGCGTTGAAAACAAAAATTGTCTGTGCATTACAGTATGTTATACATTGTGTTCTATGTGTGCTGCATGTGTGTATAGGTGGTGTGTGTAAAAGAGATATATAAATAAAAACACACTTTTTTTCTCATGTCTCTTTTATAAATGTATTTGTAACTGCGTAACTAAAAATCTCACTAACATCGGCTTATACAGGGTACAACAATTTATCTTTTTTTTTTTGAAAATCCAGTTGTTTCCCATTGGCTGCATTGAACTTCCTCCCAACATGATCTGCAAAGCTTGTGAAAGTGCCATTAACACACATATATTTGCCTACTGTATGTATCCACCAGTAAGTCAAAATATATTGATACCAAACTAATGTATAGGTAACTCACTCTTGTAATGTATTGGAATGCTGAGGAAGAAGGTAAGAACATATCACCTGTGCTGAAACATCTCTGTACCGAATACCTCTGGACTTGTCACTAGTGTCCCTATAGAGCAGTTTTGAATAATTATTCTATGTGTTTAAGGCTTAAATATTTTATTTCTGTAATGCTCTTCCGACTTATTTAATTTTGAAATATATTATACAGGACTATGGGAAATCACTGCCTTTATAATTGTTTATAATAGGTCAAAATTGGATCAATAAAAATTATACAAAGGAAAACTCAAAATTTCCCTTCAATCCTATAAGCAATCTATTTACAAATTATTATGTGGTTAAATCGATACAGCTTGCAGATATCTGAATGCAAATACAGATGACTTGAACAATCTAGAAGCTAACTCAATCAATAAGCATCTGCAAACCCTGAGAAAATAAATGGTACATTTTACAATTTCCTGTAAAAAAAAAAGTAATAGCTTTTGCCCCAAGACAGGTCAGCTTTCTATTTTCCAATGCAGTAAAAAAAATCGAAGTTTCGTTAATAACAGTGCCAAAGAGGACAATGGTATTGATTCCCACTAGCTTTACCTGAACATTTTTTTTAAATCTTCTTGGTTAGTCAACGAAGACTTGATTTTTATAGAGTAGTTAAGGCTCTGTAATTTCAACTGATTCAACCAATTGTTAACTTTGTAATATTCTTGGCTTCTTACATAACTGTAAACTGAAAGTATGTCATTAATATTACATATGTTGCAGCTTATAGATCAGATTAAACACTTTTCTTGCCAATGCAAAGTAAACAAAATAATTATTATGTTATTCAATATTATCACAAATGTTGTTTTCTTGATGCTGCTAATTTATGTTATAGACTAAGTGGGTATGATGTATCACATGACCAGCCAATCAGGAACAAATTAGGGTGAAGGCCATGTGTAGGGAGTTGTCGACCTATTGACCAATATCTCCCTAATTAATTGTGGTATTCACTTCTATGGTAACTGGAGTCTTTACATATTTTCATGTAAGATATAAATTAAAATGGGTTTAAAACTTATTTTAATGCCTCATGCTGAAGTATTCTTACTAAAATTAGCCCCCCCCCAATTAAAATGCAATTATATGTATTCTGAAATTATAGCTCCCCTATGCTCAGTATTAAATGTAGTATATTTTAATTGCCTATTATTTTTATTTGACTTTGTTATGCACTGCCATTTTTCATATATAGAATGGAATGCTGTTGTTTAAAATAGTATGCTCTATCTGAATCGTTAACGTTTATTTTTTACTTTATTATCTCTGTAAGAAACAGGTCTAATTTATTCAGTCAATTTATAGGAGTTTAAGATAATGGTAAAATGTTTTATTGGGTTATTTAGCTTAAAACAATAAAATATTGTGAAATGCTCATATTTCTTTATAGAAATAGATTCAAGCAAAAGTTATATCAAATTTACATGCCGGATAGAGGACATGGGTGGAGTGGATGCTTATTAATAATCATCATTCTCTATTGTGTTTTATCTTTTGTGGACTTTATTAGTATCTTGTAGTTGCTCCAGTTTATGATTATTTGTAGCAGCTAGTTCTTTGTGTCTTGTTCACTTTGATTAATATTTAACATTTTCTTTTGTTTTTTTGTCAGATATTTTTGCTGGATTGTTTGAGATCTTGTGTTGACAGGTCTGAGAGACTTTACAGTTTATGCTTTTAGTAAAGACTCTCTATTTGGGCCTAAATCCCTAACATTTGCCAACTTGGAGTGAAATATGACACTGAACCTCACATGGGCAGGCCTCAATCCCTAAACTGGGGACTGAACCTAACGTATCTCTGAAATAAAGAATTTTGAAGGAAAAAACAAATGTAACAAGAAACACTTGACAATGATAACATTTTTATTGAAGCAAATATGTATGTTTTGGGTACTTGTAAAGCGCAGCTAATCACCCGTAAGGGTCTCAAGGCGCTGCTCATTTTATCGACCTCGGAAGGATGAAAGGCTGAGTGGACCTCGCCGGGGATCAAACCTACAACCCTGCATTATATATATATAAATACAATTGTGCTTTTTTATGTACTTTAACTTGCATTTGCTACTAGTTTTACATACATGTTTTTTCTATCTACAGGCTCGTTTCCATTGAGCCGTAATTCGGTTAGCGTGCACTTGCAAACCAATAAATATGCAGTCAGAAGCAATATCGTTTATCGACTGCTTCCAACGGCCCGTTATAACTCAATTTCGGCAATCAGTCTCCAGCTGCCGAAAACATTATTCTGTCCCATAAAAAGTATAGGAAGCCGCTAATCTTTAAATTATACCTGGTTTTTAATGCCAGCGCAATCCGTAAATAAACTGTAGGAGGGTGCCGATACACTAACAAAAATTACACCCAGCTCAACTAGGTGTAAAACAGGAAAAAGTTGTTCTTTGAGACCTTTTTCCCATTGAAATCTAACCCGACATGTCAAAACCCCTCTATCCGCCATTCTCCCCACATTGCAACTTATAATAAATGTATTAACCACTAAACCCCATATCAAAAAGTACCTATTTAAACTATTAACCCCTAATCATCCAACCCCATTACATAAATTTAAATAATCCAAAATTACAATTAAATTAAAATAGCTAACATTACTTAAAAAATAAATAAAAAATAAATAAATTTAAATTAAGCTAAAATTACAGAAAATAAAAAAGTCTAACATAACATAAAATAATAAACAATATTATTAAAAATTAAAAAATTAAACCTAATCCCTATAAAAATAAAAAAGCCCCCCAAAACAAAAACACCCCCTAATCTAATACTAAACTACCTTAAAAGGGCCTTTTTTTTTAGGGCATTGCCCTAAGTTAAAAAGCTCTTTTCTTTAAAAAAATTCAGCTTTTTTTCAATTGCCCAAAATCCTTAATCTAAAAAATAACCCCCCCCAAAAAAAAAAAAATCCTAACTCTAACCCCCAGATAGGTACTCACGGTTCCTGAAGTCCAGCGGCGAAGTCTTCTTCCAAGAGGCAACCTCTTCTTTCTTCATCCAGGACTGCAAAACTGAAGACCAGCGACCGCGGAACCATGGAGCGTGGAGGATCCTCTTCGTATGATAGCCGCCGTACACTGAATAGTGAATTTAAGGTACGCGATTAAATATGGCGTCCCTTGCATTCCTATTGGCTGATTTGATTCTTCAAATTCAAATAAGCCAATAGTATGAGAGCTACTGAAATCCTATTGGCTGTTCAAATCAGTAATAGCTTTTGCTTGATGAGATAAAACAGCAAGACCTGCATGAGTAAAACCCTTAGAGAATGACCAAAGAACACCGCTGTTCACAAAGGCTTTGAGGCTTATTTTACAGTAGAAAAATAAAGCATGCTTTGTATTTGAATTTTTAATTGACATTTGCATTAAATACAATGAATATTCAATATCATTTTTTTTCTGGCCTACTTTAAATCAATATGAAACCAATTAATGTTCTTTTATGATACAGATAGGGCATGCAATTTTAAACAATTTTCCACTTTAATTCTATTATCTAATGTTCTTTGTTATCTTGGTATCCTTTGTTGAAAAGAATACCTAGGTAGGCTCTAGAGCAGCAATGCCCTACTGAGAGCTAGCTGCTGATTGGTGGCTACAGATTTATGTTTCTTTTCATTCGCTCACTTGGTAAGTTTGTTTATTTTTTGTGACCAATGGGAAGTCCTCCTGTTATAGGCCAGTAATGTGGTGCCTCGCTAAGAGCTAAATTACAAGTGGTGTGCTAATGTTAACGCACGCGCGGTATTGAAATATTGCTCCTCTGTTAACTTGCATGCGTATTACAAGATGGAAGTAAACACAGCCTCACAAGCTTGTTAGTTTAGCGTGACTGAAGACCTCGCGTAAAGGGTTAGTGCTAAAAAAAAAGTTGGACCAATCACAACATAAACACATTAAAATAAATTGTTACACTTACGTATACACTATCTAATAAAATTTTTCAATATAAATATTAAAAATAAAATGTTATAAGGGTTAAAATGTATATGGTGTATGACAAAGTATTTGAAAGGAAAGGGGCTATAATGTATATATGCATACATATATATATGTGTATGTACAGTATGTATATATACATATCTATGTGTATTTATGTTTATATGTGTATATATGTATATACAGTACATACATATATACACAAATGTATACACATACATGCATACCTTGTTTTATTGAGATTTTAAATATATTGACCTTTTTTACAAATTGAAGGTTTGTGGCAACATTGTGCCGACCATGTCTGTTTAAACCATTTTTCCAACATATATACACATATAAATACAAATATATTCACACACACACACACATATATATATATATATATATATATATACACACCACCAGCAAAAAGATTATGACTCACTGAAGGCTCAGATGATGGTTATCATTTTTTTTGCAAATTAAGGTATGTGCATTATTTATCATACGTAATAGACTATGGTATAGTGTAAATATAACTTATATATATGCACTAGGAAACAGAAAATTAGGGTGACTCACTTTATTGTGATGGTCTGGAAGCAAACCTGCAATATCTCTGAGGTATGCCTGTATATACATATCTATATATACTTTGGACCCCTTAAAGTAGTAGGCTGTCTAAAAATTATCTAATAAAAATGATAGATTCCCTTCCAAAAGAGCACATTATGGTATTACATTTTATAAACTGTGTGAGAGTTTCACAGGCAACATACAACATTTTTTAGTATATGAAGGGAAAGATTGCCATCTGGATCAACCTGACTGCCCACCTTACCTTACAACAAGTGAGAACATTTTTGGAACCTCATTCATCTTTATGTTGATAATTATTATACTAGTATCACCCTTTTTAAAATGTTATATTGCTTTGACCATAGCCTGTGGAATAATTCGAAAAAATCGTAATGGTTTCCAAGAGCAATTAGTCTTCAAGAATCAAAAGGCAGGAGGAACCGCAGCATTAAGGAGTGAAGAACTCCTAGCAGTTAAATTTATTGGCAGATGGGGGCAAAGCTGAACACTAGAGCGGCAGGACATGTACTGCAGGAGCTCCTGGAAAAAAATGATTCTAGATGTATATCCATGAAACCTTGCATTATTTTAGAACTTTATCAAGAATCCTAGTAAGCTGCCTTGTCCTAGGTGGCTTTTGAGAAGATTTGAAGCACCTGCTAAAATCATGGCCCTGACCTATGTTCTTCAGAGAAGCCATGAGGTGACCAATAATTCGTCCGCAACTACCTGCTTGATAAGATCGACAGAACTCGTGGCTTAAGCTGCCGCACAAGACCCCCCCCCAGGAAACTTGGTAACACCATTAGAGTGATAATATAAAAGAACTATGCTAGGTTAATTACATTTCTGAAATACCTTCTCTGTATATATGGTAAATGCAGCTAGTCTAACACCAGTGGAATACCGATCTAAATGGTTGCTAGTATCTACCACAATTGAGGAGCTGCTTTCGATTTTACAAACCCATTTTGAGGATTTTAAATATGTTGTGTGCTAATCTTGACAGCCTTACAGAGCTCAGCTATCATGTAACACTGAAGTACGATGTCCCATTGTCAGATATGTCCGTAATGTATGAAGTGCAAGCTTTGACTCGCAAATATTTAGGGAGCAAGTTGTTAAAGGTTGGACAGATCGTACACAAGCTGCTGTTATACAAGCGGAACAGACAAGAGGAACATACTTACCAATTTTGCCCTCGATTACCCAATCCCTACCAAGTCAGCCCAGATCTGGATGGAGAGGGATGACTTTCACAGGCGGGATATCGTTAACTGCTGCTTCGATGCCCAAGGCTATAATGGAGGGTGCCAGACACTGTCTAGTTTACAACAGCGACTGTACTCTCACATTTCAACTTTATTGGAAAGGAGCAGTAATTAATCTAAAGGCTCTGGGTCTGATCATGCTGGATGTGAGACATCAATGGAAGAAGGTGGGCTGCTAGACAATTCTCTGCAGACAATGTTCGAATCCTGGATATATGAGCTATGGGGTTGTATACTGTCTTTGTACTATAAAGCTGGCATTGACTGATGCTAACTATAAGTAACATTTAATTGTACTTTTTGTTTGGCTCCTGGCAAGTTTAATTTTTCAGTTATCCTTTGCTTAAAGGGACATTGAACCCAATTTGTTTTCTTTTGTGATTCGGATAGAGCATGTAATTTTAAGCAACTTTCTAATTTACTCCTATTATCAATTTTTCTTCATTCTCTTACTATCTTTATTTGAAAAAAAAGGCATCTAAGCTTTTTTTGGTTTAGTACTCTGGACAGCACTTTTTTATTGTTGGATGAACTTATCCACCAATCAGCACGAACAACCCAGGTTGTTCACCAAAAATGGGCCGGCATCTAAACTTACATTCTAGCATTTCAAATAAAGATAGCAAGAGAATGAAGAAAATTTGATAATAGGAGTAAATTAGAAAGTTGCTTAAAATGTCATTCTCTATCTGAATCACAAAAGAAAAAATTTGGGTTCAGTGTCCCTTTAAACATTTACATGATAATCTTTTCATCTGAGACTGTATGTTTTATATAAGATGTAGCAATATTTATTAGAATATTATAATCCTTAAATTGCCTAATATTGCTGCCCACTAAGGTTGTGATTAAATGTAGTGGTTCTAAAAGCTGACTACTTAAGCTCCTACATAAGTATAGCTCTATTCGATAAATGTTAAATCTTGAACATTATGTCTGGACTGATAACCTCCTCATGGCCCCAATAAGCTGGCGTTGAATAAATCTTCACATTGTGGAATATTTTCTGTGAGACTTGGATATTAAAACTCTGTATTATGCTATATTTCCTATGCTTAAATATTATTTTGGTGAGGGAGTCCATTTTTTTCAGGTACAGATGGGGTATTATTTAATTAGTGATGATGTTCTTCACTGCCAGCGGCCGAGGTAGCTCATTGTAACAGGCAGCCCTGACAGGTAAATGAGCGTCCATCATCTGCTTGCCAAACATGCTGTAAGCTATAGACTCAGGATATACAAATTGCTACGCCAAGTCCTTTTTATTTTTGACTGATGATGCTTTCTCTATATGGCGTTCACTATTTTCCCTCTTAAAATGTTCCCTTAATAGTGGATATGAGGCCATATATGAGTATAGCCTTAAGTGACTATAAAATACGAATTACCCTTAGTACTGACCTTTCCAGATATCACTAGTTTAACACAATATATATATGTATAGTATGTATACACAACACTTTCTGGCTAACTATGTTTTAATAGGCTTAAATTGTATTGTGTCCTTATTTAGTTAATCTTTAGAGTAGGAGAGTTCTTGCATCTCTAACTAATAATTCTGAGTTTGAGCTTCACTATTTAGGATACAACAAGACTAGGTGCTCACTCATTGTTTGTACCTGTCCTGGTTAACTTATTGCCATTCTATTTTATGTGCCATTTTATTATATTATATTTGCCCTTGTTCTAGATATTATGACACAACTAGTTTTAAGTAGAGTTCTAGCATCTGTAGCTTCTTTATCATTGTATAATTTTGTATGAGTCCCAAAGGTGATTTTTTTTTTAGAGAACTAGAGATGTTATCCTGCTAGTATATCTTATTGCTGTATAGTTCATCAATATTTATTACTCTAGTTATAGATTTTCTCCACATTTATTTTTATGATCCCATGTTAGTTAACTCATAAGTGACCCTTTATTTTTCCTCCTACCACCTTTGTTTTATATTTTTGTGCAAGAGGTCCAAAAGTGGCCCCAACTTATTTATAGAGGAAAATAATTTCATAGGGTTTTTTTGGGTCCAAAAGTGGCCCATTTCTATATTTTCTCAGCTACGCCCCTATGCTTAGTAATCTTTGTGTTGGTGGCCCAAGAGTGGCCACTAGCTTCTTTTTGGGGTTTTCTATATCTATTTCATTTAAATATATTTACGAAAAAACATTTTTGTTGAGGTTCTTCTGGATAAAAGGCTGTATTATGTGATATTATAAATGCTATACTGCTATAGTCAGACTATATACTGTGAGTTTAAAGTATGTTTACTGATTTTAGTTATTTACATGCTGTTGTTCTAACGTGTATACTTGAAACAATGCCATTGTACTCCTCAGTTTAATTGTGTTTGAACCTCAATAAAATAAAAATATATAAAAAAAAAAAAATTGTGACAGAAAAGCTGAGTATATGTTGACAGCTATACACAATGTTGGAACCAACGCAGCTACTTCCAGAGGTGAAATAAGACAACTGCAAAAACAGTTTGCATTGTAGAGTGCAACAAATACATGGGTGGAGTTGACCTCTCTGACCAGATAATGAAGCCTTATCTTGCTTTAAAAAACCCAAAATCTGTTATAAAAAGCCTGCTCTCCATGCGATTCAGATGGCACTTTTTAATTCTTACATCTTGTACAAAACCTCTGCATCTTGCAAAAAGCTACCTTCACTAAATGACCTAATAGAGGTGATGGCAAGCCTTTTATTTGAAAATAGAGAATGCCCCAAAACCTTTAGTGTGAAAACATAGCGGAACTAACTGTCAAACATTTACCCAGTTCTATCCCCCTACAGGCCTAGTCAAAAAATGCTACAAAGTTTGCTCAAAAAGGGGAGTGGGGGAATATTCACATTTTCACTGTATGACATGCCCATCAAAACCTGCTTTATGCATCAGAAATCGCTTTGAAATGTATCACACAGTAAAAAAAATACTGGTAAAAATGCTGGATATAAAAAATTTGCCAATTCCAAAATTTGTGTATTTTTTATTTTACATAAATTCTCACACTTGCCATAAATAAGGGTGGCTGGTGGCATGAAAATCATATAATTTAAAACAGGCAGTTATTCCATAGCAAACAAGAGATTAACCCTTTCCCCAAAAACCCCTTTCAGAACTGTAGTGAACAGCTATAATTTTACTTTGTCTAAAGATATGTAAAAATCCCCTTTCATAACTGTATTACCAAATGAGCCCTGGACCCATTGCCATAGTGTCTAAAATCCCCTTTCAGAACTGTGATCCACAGCTGCAATTAGCGGCCTTCTAATTACCAAAAACAATGACAAGCCTATACACCTATGAGATTTCTGAACAAAGGGACCCTAAAAAAAGATTTTATGTCAATGATAAAACCATTTCTAAATTATTGCATTTATCTGACTGCCTGCTGCTAGCATGAAATATAACAAAATGGGGCTAGATCAATACCTTGGGTTGGTGACTCTTTAATTACCAAAAACAATGATAAGGCCATACATGTCTACTATTTCTGAACAAAGGGGATACGAAGGAAGCTTATACCACCATATGTCTTATGGCTGCACAAGTTTTGTATGATCGCATTTGACACACAAAACTGGTCACATGAAATATGCCAAAATTGTCTTAGATCAATACCTTGGGTTTTCTACTTTATATATATATATATATATATATATATATAGTTTTAGGGGTCAATTTGAGAATTCCAGGCATTGTGACATTCCAAATGGGCCTTTTCAGAATTCTGTGTAGGACCTTAAAGGGACAGCCTAGTCCAAAATGATTCAGATATGGCATGTCATTTTAAACAACTTTTCAATTTACTTTTATCACCAATTTTGCTTTGTTCTCTTGGTATTCTTAGTTGAAAGCTAAATCTAGGAGGTTCATATACTAATTTCTTAGACCTTGAAGACTGCCTCTTATCTGAATGCATGTTGACAGGTTTTCACCACTAGAGGTGTTAGTTTATGTGTGTCATATAGATAACATTGTGCTCATGCACATGGGGTTACATAGGAGTCAGCACTGATTGGCTAAAATGCAAGTCTGTCAAAAGAACTGAAATAAGGGGGCAGTTTGCAGAGGCTTAGATACAAAATAATCACAGAGGAAAAAATGTATATAACTGTGTTGGTTATGCAAAACTAGGGAATGGTTAATAAAGGGATTATCTATCTCTTAAAACAATCAAAATTCCTATGTAGACTGTCCCTTTAAACAAGTATTGATGGATCTTTTTAAAGGAACACTCAATCAAAATTAAACTTTTATTATTCAGACAGAACATGCAATTTTAAACAACTTTCTTATTTACTTCCATTAACAAAATGTGCACAGTCTTTTTATATTTAAACTTTTTGAGTCACCAGCTCCTACTGAGCATGTGCAAGAATAAGTGTGTATGCATTTGTGAATGGCTGATTGCTGTCACATGGTACAGGGGGAGTGGAAGTAGACATAACTTTTAAAATTGTCAGAAAAAAAATCTACTACTCATTAGAAGTTCAGACTAAGTGCTATTGCATTGTCTTGTTATCTTGCATTTGTTGATTATGCAAATCTGCAGTGTTGACTGGTCCTTTAAGTAATCTGGCCTAAGCAGAGATCTTTGGAGAAACAACCCTTTGTTAGCTGAGATAGCTTCCTGTGATTGATTTATACTTTTTAGTTCTGTGGGCAAAAACGTATGCTACATACTAAAGATACAGTATGTAGTAATTTACTTGTCGCAATCCAATATATCTTGAATTCTACTGAATGTAATATTTTGCACTGGAAGCAATTTTTCTTCTTAGTTTTAGATGTGAAGTTGTACAAAAAATATCTGTAAGATTTAGCACTTTCAGAGTTTTGTTTAGGATTCATTGTGTGAGTTAAGTAGATTTTTACATTTCAGACCTATAGCACATTTTTTGTTCTCTATCTTTTATTTAATATATTTTTTGGGACACCCTTTCTGTATTTTTTTAAATCAGTGTGACCTTCCTGATTTATTTATAAATTGCTATAAAAAGAAATAAATGTGGACCAAGTCCAATATATTAGAAATATTTTACAATGTGAGTCACTTAAACTTAAACACAGTGTGTAGTGCATTTTTAGAAATAAAAAATAGTAGCATTTTTTTCTTTTTTAAACTGCATGAAGCAGTTATCCGGGATTAAAGTGAGTGTTGATTGGTGTTAGAATAAAAACGGCACTGAAAAGTGTCTTTACATTGCGGTCTATGGGGGCTGTGTGTTCCCTGTAAATATTTATGTGTATACTTATATACGTACATATTAAAATCTGCTGCCCATCTCTGTACAACTTACCCCCATCGCTGCGTGAGGTTCTGATGCCGTGTCTGACATCATGAGAACAGGCTCCCATTGGAACCTATGGAAGCGCACTCTCATAAGCGCAAAGCTTGCATGCAATGTGAACTCGAGCTCGGTTTGGCATTGCACCTAACTTGTAATACCAGCGCACATTTGCGTGCACTGATATTACTAAGTTGAGCTCAAATATCACTTTTGCAAAAGCAATATTTTGTGCTCCACTTGTAATCAAGCCCTACATTTGTGTTTGCTTTCTCTATTGGTAATAGTGACAGTACCCATTAGAATATTCCATTAAACTTTAGTGCTCACAATTCTTAGTGCAATATTCTAATTAGTGTATTTGCTCTTTACAGCAACTAGTGTACTGTACAGTTGGTTTCCCCTTAAAGGGACATTACACTTCTGAGTACATCTACAGTAGAAGGTTTACTTCTCACCTTTTTACTGTTTTCCTTGTGTGCCTGCAGCTGTCTTCAAAGCTGTTCTTACTCCACCAATCAATTTCATCACGTTTTGCCTCTGTCGCCCCACTATCAATCTAGATTTTAAGTTACCATGGGAACAGGGCCCTTGATTTCTTCTGTATCAATATGTTAATGTGTGTTTTTATTCCTATGATGTAATTATTGTACATTTATGAAGCACTGCAGAATATGTTGCCATCTTTAAATAACGTTTTATTATTATTACTATTATTAATAACAGCAGTGTAGTCAGAGAACTGTAGAGTTTATAATGGGCACCAGTGCAGCATTTGTACCATCCTAGTAAGTAAAGATTAGCATAGTCTGTAAAACTATTTACTTTTGACAAAGCACAGCCAAAGTCTGAAGGGAGGTTTGGTCTTTGCTTAGTAAATAGAGACAGACTGACAGTTATGTCTCAAGTAAAAGCTGCTAATTCACTTGCAGCATCCACACTGCAGTACTACATTTCTAAGTTTAGCAAATACATTTAGCAATATTTTGTTGCAACTGTTGTAGTGATATACAGATCTAGAAAGGATAACTGTAACATATCTGTAAATAATCTTTTTCCCTGCAACAATGTTATTAGTTAATTTAGCCCACCGGCTGACAGTGAGTACTACAACACATTTCTGGCAGCCAATTGGTTGAGACAGTTTTTTTTCTAGACGTCCCATTAATTATGTAACACAATTTATATTTTGTAATGTACTTAATGACAAGATACGTTTGTGCAATTAGTATTAATATAACACCATGAAGCAGTCTTTTATACAATTGCACGAATCTGTAGATTTTTGAACTTAAGGTGGATAGCCATATTTTTGCTATGATATTTGTTCGTAATTTTGTACAAAGTTGGAGTTCTGCTTTATTAATCATTAGCTCAAGTATTGTAACAACTCTTAAAGGGACAGTGTACACCAATTTTTGTATAACTGCATGTAATAGACACTACAATAAAAAGAATATGCACCAATACAGATCTAAAAATCCAGTATAAAACCTTTTAAAAACTTTGACGCTCCCAGTTTAGCACTTTTGATGAGGTTAGGCTGGGACACCCAGTGAAAGGGGTTGGGAAAGAAAGAAGAGCAGACACTCCCCCCTCACCTGCATATGAAAAGACAGATTAAGCAAACAAATAGCAGCAGGAATATGAAGACTCTAGTCTACATCTGATACTTTGTGTCTTGGTTAGGAGTCTGAAAATCATCACAACATTATTAAAAAATAAGCAAAACTATACATTGTTACAAAAAAATCTAGTGTACAATGTCCCTTTAACACACTAATTAGCTCCTCTAAAAATAGACCATTTTACTTTGTTCTCAGTGTATCTTTTGGCAGAAAAGAGCACAAAATGGATAAAAGCAACAAGTGAACATTACAATATATTTTCTACACACTACTTTTATTATCAAATTAAATGTGACTTTATAATGTTAGTTAGATACCCATGGAAGGAACACATCATCAAAGGACCAAAAAAGGACCCTGAAACCAAAAGTATGAAGCCTAAGACTGGTGACTTTATTTTTGGTGCCAATTCAGGAGTTAAAAACTATTAGGAAATAGTACAACAAAAAAGTTTGAGATTGTAATATAATATGTTTAACTATGTTTAACTATGTGTAGATCAAAAAAATTGCAGTATACTTTCATTATTTATTTTATCCAATTTTCCTGTAATTTATCTCTGAAAATTGTTGGTTTTCTAGATTCCACTGAGTAGGGAGAGATATAAAACGGGCAACAGAAGAGAATGAGCAAACAAGGCTGTGTGGAACATTGATTAACACAGTCTCCACAGCCTTGTTTGCAAACCCTTGGCCAGATTGCAAGTTTTGCATTATGAGCGGCTCGGTAATAACTTGCAAGTTATTTCCACCGCTCACCTTTAATAGCGCTGCTATTACAGGTTTTTCAAAAACCTGCATTTGTGGGCAATATGGTTGCGTTGAGCTCCATACCGCACACAAATACCAGCTCTGCTTTGAGCTGGTTTTACGTACTTGTGCACGATTTCCCCATAGATATTAAGGCTAAAAAAAAGCCTATCACCTGTAATAAAGGAGCATAAAGCTCTGTAAAGCAGCTTCATTGATGTCTTTTGTGTTTTTTTTTTTTTTTATCATTTTTTTTTATTATAATTCAACACAGTTATACATTTTTATGCATTTTCCAAAAAAGAGAAAAAGGATATATAAGCAATAAGAAAAGAGAAATCAAAACATCCATGAAGGGTCCACATGATAATATTCTTATCAACAGAATTTTGAGTCAAGCATTCCTTCATCTCTAATATTTCCCTGTTGAATTATATTTTATATACTTCTCTGAACAATACTAAACAGAACCAAACAAAAACAAAACGAAACAAAACAAGCAGCGAAAGGAGAAAAAAAAAAAAAAAAAAAGAGAAAAGGGAAGGTTCCCCGCTCGTTCCCCCCCCCCCCAGCTCCCCAACATCATGTCCAATTACCAAAATCCCAATAATACCAGCTTTGTATTGTGTTCAGGTCTAGGCTCTAACATCTAAGAAATGTTTATTGGCAATAGCAAGCTCCATGGACACTGATCCCCGAAAGGGGAAAATCAGTTGTAGTTGTATTTCCTTCGGGAAGCTGGCAATTACATTCCGCCATTTTAGTATAAAGCGATTGACTTGTGTTTCTGAATTTATAGATGTGTCCATTTGCTCCATAATCAGTATATTTTTCAGTTTTTGAATAAATTCTTTTAAAGTTGGGGCTTTACTAGATTTCCAGTATTTCAATATGAGTAGTCTACCGACCATTATTGCTGAATTTAATTGACGTGAATGTTTATATGTACCTATTTTTTGTCCATCTATGAAGAACATTATATGTTCCAGCTTAAGTTGGAGGTGTATGTGATTAATTCTATTCAGCCAGACGTTAGTCTTATACCAAAACTTCTTGATTTTAGGGCAACTCCAAAAGCAATGGCTCAGGTCAGCATTAAGAGCTTTACATTTATGACATGAAGCCACAGAGTGGTCCCATTTTGCTTTCTTACTAGGAGTAATATATGTTCTATTTATTAATTTAGTGTGAGACTCACGCCATGAAGTAGATAATGTTGCTGTGTCAGCAAATGTGAAGCTTTTATATATAATTTCTGGTGACACCTGCCAATTTTTGGCAATATGCTCCAAATTTTTCTTCCCATATTCTAGCATAATTGCTTTATATAATGAAGTTACGTTATATTTCCCTATTTTAAAGAAATTAATAGGCATCTGCAGGATATTCCATGCACATTCATCTGAAGGATCAAATGGAAATTCCTTTAAGAAATGACGAGCTTGGAAATAGGGGAAAAAAATCTTTTTTTGAAATCGCATATTCAGTAGCTAGTTCCTGTAGTGATCTACATGCCCCTGAGCCCCTTTCTCTTAACTGATCTATATATATTAGGCCCTGTTGAGCCCAGGCGTTGAAGATACGGGAGTTCAATGCTGCTGGAAAATTAGGGTTGCCCGTAATTGTTAGATATTTGGAGAATTTATAATTAATATGAATTTTTTTAAGGAGTTTCTGCCAGGCCCTAATTACGCTATAAATAGTTGGTAAGAGTTTAATTTTGGTTGGACATTTATTCATATTACAGTGTAATAATGCTTTTAAGGAATAGGGTCTGGTTAAAGTTGTTTCCAATTTCTGGTCCACTATATATTCTACATTTGTTAGCCATTCAATTGCAATTTTAGAAATGCATACTAGATTATACAGGGAGTGCAGAATTATTAGGCAAATTAGTATTTTGACCACTTCATCCTCTTTATGCATGTTGTCTTACTCCAAGCTGTATAGGCTTGAAAGCCTACTACCAATTAAGCATATTAGGTGATGTGCATCTCTGTAATGAGAAGGGGTGTGGTCTAATGACATCAACACCCTATATCAGGTGTGCATAATTATTAGGCAACTTCCTTTCCTTTGGCAAAATGGGTCAAAAGAAGGACTTGACAGGCTCAGAAAAGTCAAAAATAGTGAGATATCTTGCAGAGGGATGCAGCACTCTTAAAATTGCAAAGCTTCTGAAGCGTGATCATCGAACAATCAAGCGTTTCATTCAAAATAGTCAACAGGGTCGCAAGAAGCGTGTGGAAAAACCAAGGCGCAAAATAACTGCCCATGAACTGAGAAAAGTCAAGCGTGCAGCTGCCAAGATGCCACTTGCCACCAGTTTGGCCATATTTCAGAGCTGCAACATCACTGGAGTGCCCAAAAGCACAAGGTGTGCAATACTCAGAGACATGGCCAAGGTAAGAAAGGCTGAAAGACGACCACCACTGAACAAGACACACAAGCTGAAACGTCAAGACTGGGCCAAGAAATATCTCAAGACTGATTTTTCTAAGGTTTTATGGACTGATGAAATGAGAGTGAGTCTTGATGGGCCAGATGGATGGGCCCGTGGCTGGATTGGTAAAGGGCAGAGAGCTCCAGTCCGACTCAGACGCCAGCAAGGTGGAGGTGGAGTACTGGTTTGGGCTGGTATCATCAAAGATGAGTTTGTGGGGCCTTTTCGGGTTGAGGATGGAGTCAAGCTCAACTCCCAGTCCTACTGCCAGTTTCTGGAAGACACCTTCTTCAAGCAGTGGTACAGGAAGAAGTCTGCATCCTTCAAGAAAAACATGATTTTCATGCAGGACAATGCTCCATCACACGCGTCCAAGTACTCCACAGCGTGGCTGGCAAGAAAGGGTATAAAAGAAGAAAATCTAATGACATGGCCTCCTTGTTCACCTGATCTGAACCCCAATGAGAACCTGTGGTCCATCATCAAATGTGAGATTTACAAGGAGGGAAAACAGTACACCTCTCTGAACAGTGTCTGGGAGGCTGTGGTTGCTGCTGCACGCAATGTTGATGGTGAACAGATCAAAACACTGACAGAATCCATGGATGGCAGGCTTTTGAGTGCCCTTGCAAAGAAAGGTGGCTATATTGGTCACTGATTTGTTTTTGTTTTGTTTTTGAATGTCAGAAATGTATATTTGTGAATGTTGAGATGTTATATTGGTTTCACTGGTAAAAATAAATAATTGAAATGGGTATATATTTGTTTTTTGTTAAGTTGCCTAATAATTATGCACAGTAATAGTCACCTGCACACACAGATATCCCCCTAAAATAGCTAAAACTAAAAACAAACTAAAAACTACTTCCAAAACTATTCAGCTTTGATATTAATGAGTTTTTTGGGTTTATTGAGAACATGGTTGTTGTTCAATAATAAAATTAATCCTCAAAAATACAACTTGCCTAATAATTCTGCACTCCCTGTAGATCTCGATATCTGGGAAGCTCAATCCCCCATATTGTCTAGGCAAAGCAAGTCTTGTTAATCCGATGGCCCTCCTTTTTCCCCCCCAAATAAATTGTGCAAATAACTGATTAAGTAGTTTTATATCTTTTTGCTTTATAATAACTGGAAGATTTTGCATTAAATAGAGGAGCTTAGGGAAGATCACCATCTTGATTATGTTAATTTTGCCAGATAAAGTTAGGTAAAATTTCGACCAAGTATCTAAGTCCTGCCTAATCTTAGTAATAATTGGTAAATAGTTAAGTTCATACCATTCATTATAGTTTTTAGAGAGTTTAATCCCCAGGTAAACAAAGTTAAATTTAGCTTCTTTAAAATGATGTTGCCGGTATGATTCTTTATTTTTACATAACCAAAAAATTTCTGATTTATGAGTGTTAACTTTGTAACCTGAGAATGCACTAAATTCTTGGAGGATATGGATTAGTAAAGGGATATACTTAGCAGTGTTAACGGTCAGGACTAATAGGTCATCAGCATATAAAAGTGTGGTGACTTTCCTGTGTCCCAGGTTAATCCCTTCAATCTCTTTTCTTATGGATATTACGAGTGGTTCTAATGCTAGATTAAAAAGGTAGGGGGATAATGGACATCCCTGTCATACACCTTTATTCAATGGAAAATATGCAATGGGGGTACCGTTGACCAAGACAGATGAGGTTGAGGATTTATAAATTGTTCGAATAAAATCGACAAACGCCCCCTCGACTCCAAATCCTGGGAGAGCTGTAAACAGGTGATCCCAAGAGATGGAGTCGAAGGCTTTTTCTGCATCGATTAAGATTAGGGCAGCATCCGATGTTGGGTTTTTATGCAGACAGGACTGGTTTAGAATTAGTTGTAATTTCCGTAAGTTCCGTGTAGCAATCCTGCCTGACATAAACCCAACCTGATCCTTATGTATCAAGAGCCCGATAAAAGATTTTAAGCGATCAGCAATAATACTCATCAGGATCTTATAATCGCAGTTAAGGAGCGATATCGGTCTGTATGAAGATATCTGCTCTTTGTCCTTACCTTTCTTAAGGATAAGAACTGTTTGTGATGCGGCAAAGTATCTAGAACATATTTTTTTATCCAGATAATAACTGTTAAAAAGAGAGACCAGAGTTTGTCCAATGTCATCTGACAGTATTTTATACAATTCTATAGGAAGCTGGTCAGGCCCAGCAGCTTTGTTAGATGTTGCTTTCTTTATTGCATTTAGTACTTCATTAAGAGTAATAGGGGCATTCAGCATCTCTCTTTGGTCATCCGATATTTTAGGAGTTTTAATCTTGTGCCAAAAATTATTTTTACTCAATGTATCTATTTTCTCTTCCGAATAAAGATCTTGAAAATAATTTATAACTAAGCTGGCAATGTCCTCACTTTTAACAGTTCTACCAGACGTAGATTTAAGCGCTTCAATCATGGATTTCTTTTCTTTTGATTTAGTTAGATTAGCCAAGAATTTCCCTGCTTTTTCTCCATGTCTATAATAGAAAATCCTGGATCTAAGTGTATCTTGAGCGCTTTTTTGTGTTAGAAAGATTTCTCTTTCTTTTTTAACAACTTGATACGCTTCCCAGAATTTTCTTGATGGGTCACTAATGTACGTATTATAAGCGTTACGTAACTGGTTAGCAAGTTGGTTATCCCGCATTATACTTTTCTTTTTTTGGATAATTAATTATGCTTTAATCTCGCCCCTAATTACGGCCTTAAATGATTCCCATAATGTTTCAATGTGTATATACGGGGAGGCATTTATATCAAAAAACTCTTTCCATTTTATTTTCAGCCATGCTTTAAATTTAACATTGTCTGCCAGATGTCTTGGGAAGAAAAGTCTGTTGTTGGACGGAAGTTGGATCTGCTTTAATATGATAGATAATGTTAAGATTGCATGATCCGATATAACTATTTCCTTAATATCTGTAGTCATGTCTAGGCTTAACATATTTTCAGATACAAAAAAATAATCTATTCGAGACATTGTTTGGTGTGCTTTGGATTCACATGAGAAGCGTCTTACATCTGGGTTATGAATGCGCCAGATATCCTTAATGTGAAGTAGTCTGATAAAGTTTTTGAAAATTTTAGACTCCTGTTTGCTATTTTTATTCAATGAGGGTTTAAGCCTGTCTAAGGTCGGATAGACAGTTAAATTAAAGTCCCCTGCAATAATCAGATTTTTTTTTTTCTGGAGATTATCCCAGAAATTTTCATCCAGGTTATTAGGGGCATAAATATTGCAAAAGTTAAAAAGCGTACCTTCTATCATTACCTGCATAATAAGGAATCTTTCATCTGGGTCTAATTCGGAGCTTAAGATGTTATATTGCAATTTTTTATTAAAAAGGATTGCCACACCTTTTTTCCTGGCTTTACATGGGGTACCCACTACTGCACCTATCCATCCTACTTTAAGTTTAGTAAGTTCTGTTTCTTGTAAATGTGTCTCCTGTAAAAACACTATGTCTGGCTTGTATCTATTTAAATGAGAGATTATTTTTTTTCGTTTTTGGGGTGATGTGATACCGCCGACATTCCATGTTGCTAGATTAAGTTTAGAAATCATTAAAGTAGGGGTCTAGGGTGTATAAAAAGAGAGACTACCAGATTTCTTTTCCCCCGCTTTCATTCCCTAAAAAGGGGGGGCTAGGAGGGAGGGGCCAGGAGGTGGAGGGGGAGAGAGAGAGGGAGGAGAGAGAGAGAAAAAAAAAACCACATATAAAAAAAGAAAAAACACATCTGGAATACTCATATAATTTATAAATCATAAATGGCAGTTTTAGGTTTAATAGAACATAAAATAAAAAAGCAAGCTTTAATAGCTGCATATTGACATCTATCATTCTTAGGTTTTTTTTTTTTTTCCCTACCCCTTTTCTTTCCTGTTCTCCCTTGGCTTAGGGATAGCATACATTTAGTCAAGAAAATATGAACCCCCTTTTTTTTGCAAAGTCCCTGACTTCACCTGGCGAACTCAGCAGTATGGATTCATTACCTTCAAATATTTTTATTTTGGCAGGATAGATGACAGTGGCTTTGACGCCATTGGCAATCAATTTAGTGCAAAGGGGCGACATTTCTTTGCATTTTTGTGTAGTTTCTGACGAGAAATCTTGAAAAATTAAAATTGGTTTCTCATTTATTGAGAAGGGGATCTTTTTCCTGTAATACTGCAAAATGCTGAGTTTATCCTGGTAGTTCAGGAGCTTTGCAATCACTGGTCTATTTTTGAGTGTGCCATCAGGAAAGGTTTTGGGGGTTCCTATACAGTGCGCCCTCTCAACTGCAAGCGGGAGTAAGCTAGGGTCCACACCAAGTTCCTGTGGTAGTCTAGTTGATATAAATTCAAGGAGATCTTGGTACGCACTAGATTCAGGGACGCCAATAACCCTGATGTTATTGCGTCTAGCGCGATTTTCGATCTCGTTCAATTTATACTGAATATTAACTAGTTGTGTTGTTTGTTCTTGTATGATTGTTGCTTGATGATTATTGGTATCTTCTAGGTCTGATATGCGCTGTTCAGCCTCATTTAATCTATGTGTAAAGTGTTTAAATTCACTAGCAAGATTGGATACATCAAGTTTCAACTGATAAAATTGTGGAATCATGAGGTCAGAGATTTGTTTAACAATATCTTGTGGTTCTGTTGCTATCGTATCCAGTGTATTAGTATTATGAGCTAAGTTTGTTGAGTTATCAACACTGGTTCTGGCCCTCCTATCTCTTGACTTAGGCGGCATATTGGGAGAGTGTGTTTTAAGATTGGTCATGAATTTGTCCATGAAAAGTGAGTGCAAAAGGTGACAACAGTGAGCAAAGGAGAAAAGAGTAAAAAAAAATAATAAAAAATAAAGAAAAAAGCCAAATGGCCAAAAAGTGAGATATTTGTAGTGAAATTTAGCTATGCAAACAGGAGAGGGCTACAATGCCCGTTTGTATTTTTTGCAACTGTGGTCAGTAGACCAAGGTGAAGCAGTGAGTGTGTATATTAATATATGAGGAAGTGCGTGTGATTGTACAGAGTGAGCCTCAGGGGTGACTAAGGAGTCTCCTGGTGAGAGAAAGAGAGATCTCTATGAGAAGTTACAGGGAAGTGTGAGAAAAAAGAAAAGCTTTGTGTGTTTATATATATATATATATATATATATATATATATATATATATATATATATATATAAAATTGCAGAGGTGAACGGCACTCACGAGTATGTCAGCTACCTGGTGCTCACACTATGGAGAAACAAACAGTAAAGCAGTTATGGATCCCACGGACGGACTCCGTGTTGCAGCAAGGACCCAAGAGAAGCAGGCACACAGGTTTTTTCATAAACACTCCGGTTTATTTGCAAAGTTGATTACCAAACGTTTCGGCTCACACACGAGCCTTTGTCAATGGTGTACAAAACCAAATGTGGAAAACTAGAGCACAAACTAACCTTAAATACCCACCCAGCCCAAGTGATAGACCAATCAGAGAGAGTGACAGCGGCACACCCACTCACACAGACCTAAACAGCTTATTGCCGGGCTCAATGTGGGCGTCACGTGACGTCATCACGTTACCGCCGTCCTGTGTGTAACCATGGAAACATGCGTAACCATGGAGACCAAACATGCACAAATGTACTATGCGGGTGCGCTGGCGGGTAAGCCTCTGATGGAAAACATATCAATTAATCAAACAGTGATCTGAATACCCCTATATACAAATACAATAAAGGAATAGGTATCTATCTATATGCAACACTAAGACAAACCTAATATATAGCTTATAAAGTGAAAGGCGCTACCGAAACCCAGAGTATAAAAAACTACTAACACAGCCCTCTATACTCATAGTATCAAGGCATGTGGGGAGGTAGCAGGTGAGGGCATAAAAAACAATCTCAAGCCCCCTAGATATTTAAACAGGTATACATTGCATCATGCCAGAGGAGTAGGTAGAAAATAAGTCCTGGATGACTCCCACTACTTCACATCTTATTTGTGTTTATACCAGCAGCCAAAGTCTATGTTGACATTCAGGCCTCGAGGGGCAACTGTGTCCAGTGTGAAGATCCATCGGGATTCCATTCTTAATAGTGCCAGTCCTCTGTCACCACCACGTCTGTTGTGGGGCACATGGTCAATCAGCATCACTCGCAAAGAGGAAACAGAGTGTCCTGCAGTTGCAAAATGTCGCGCAACCGGTTGTTCAGATCGACCTTTTTCTATTGCTTGACGAATTGCTGTTTTATGGTTAGCCAAACGTTCTTTGAACGCTGTCACTGTTTTGCCTATGTAGAATTTGGAACATGGGCAAATAATGGCGTACACCACATATTCCGATGTGCAGGATAATCGATGTCTTATTTTGTATCTTTTGTTGTTATGGGGATGTTGAAATGATGTCCCAGCAATGAGATTGTTGCAAGTGACACAATTGCCACATTTGTAACATCCTGGTTTCCCTCTTGTGAGCCATGTCTGTTTTTCATAGCAGTGTGTGGGATCACTGAGTACTAGTAGATCCCTGAGGTTACTTGCTCGCTTGTATACCACCCGGGGTACCGGAGCATCCACAAAAGGTAGACTAGTGTCCTTGGAGATCATCATCCAATTCTTCCTTATCACATTCTGAAGCATCCCTGATCCCGGAGTGTAGGTAGTTACAAAGTTCATCCGGTTCGGTTGTTCCGTTACTGTCCGTTTCGGGATAGTGTCATTCTGGGTGAGCTGTATGGCTTTACTCTTTTGTTGATCTATTAGCATAGGTGGATATCCTCTGCTCAGAAATTTTTGTGACATTTCTTCAAGCTGTCTCTCTTTTCGGGAGTCATCCGTGTTGTTCCGGACGACCCGCAGGAGTTGTGAGGAGCTAACACCATCTCTCTGGAATCTAGGGTGGAAACTCTGGTAATGGAGTATAGAATTCTTATCAGTGGGTTTATTGAACAAGGTGGTGTGCAATTTATCACCATTAGGTGTTACTACTCTGAAAATTTCCAGGTCAAGAAAATGAATCTGATTGTTATTATGTTCCATTTTAAATTTAATCGTGGAGTTAAGGGTGTTTAATCCTTCAACCCACCCAATAAGTTTTTCAGGGGTATCACCCCAAATCAAGAAGACATCGTCTATGTATCTGCGATACATTTTGATGGGGTTCTGCCTGGAGAATATATTGTATTTTTCATACATCGCCATATAAATGTTAGCATACGATGGGGCCATATTTGACCCCATCGCAGTGCCCATAACTTGTAAGAAGTACTCGTTTTCAAATCGAAAATAGTTTTTCTCCAAGCAGAACTCCATCAGATGCAGCAGAAATTCCACAGGTGGACCAGTATACAGTGGGTTGTCAATCAGGATTTGTCGTACCATGTTGATACCATGCCCATGGGGTATCACCGTGTATAAACTTACTACGTCCATAGTAACTAGAGTGTCAGTAGGGGCCAGATTATCAAAGTCTCTCAGTAGTTTAATGAGTTCAGAGGAATCTCTGAGATGGGACTGAGTGTTTTGAACCACTGGTTGAAGGTAGAAATCAATGAATTCTGCTAAGGGTTGCATCAATGATCCCCTGGCAGACACAATAGGTCTGCCGGGGGGATCTTCGAGGGACTTATGGATTTTGGGCAGTAAATATAGTATTGGGCAGATTGGATGATCAACTGAAAGAAAGCCCAACACATCATCATCAATTACCCCAGCTTGATGTGCCAAGCCCAAGAATTCATCGATTTCTCTTTTAAAAGTTTTGGTAGGATTAGATTGTAGTTTGCGGTAGGTATTGTGGTCACGTAGTTGTTTAAAAGCCTCACCTCTATACTGTACATAGTCAAGTATCACTGTGGCCCCACCCTTATCCGCTGGCCTTATGACTATGTCCTTGTCAGTGGACAGAGACTTAATTGCCCGTCTTTCGGCACTTGTAATGTTGTCTCTTGGCAGAGGCATATCTTTGTGTAGTTCAGTAAGGGTGGTTGTACAGATATGGTGGAATGTTTTTATTGACGAATGTGTGTTAGTCGGTTCAAAGGTGCTGCTTGCTTTAAATTGTTTAGGGGTCTGATTCTCCTTATCTTTAAAGAAGTCTTTAAGCTTCAACTGCCGTTGGAATCTACCCATGTCTATCATCCAATCAAAAAGGTCAAAGGGGGTTTCTGTACTCACAAGATCTGCACAGAAACCCCCTTTAGCCGTAGGCCCCGAGGCGGCAGCATCAGGAGGGGGCGGGGCAAAACGAAAAAACCAGCCACGACAGAAAAAGACACAATAATCTATAATCTATGTAAACGACCTCTTACAGGTGACGAACTAAAAGTCCTTAATAGGGGATTGTCCTTTGTACCCACCCCCCACTGTGACCTTTTTGATTGGATGATAGACATGGGTAGATTCCAACGGCAGTTGAAGCTTAAAGACTTCTTTAAAGATAAGGAGAATCAGACCCCTAAACAATTTAAAGCAAGCAGCACCTTTGAACCGACTAACACACATTCGTCAATAAAAACATTCCACCATATCTGTACAACCACCCTTACTGAACTACACAAAGATATGCCTCTGCCAAGAGACAACATTACAAGTGCCGAAAGACGGGCAATTAAGTCTCTGTCCACTGACAAGGACATAGTCATAAGGCCAGCGGATAAGGGTGGGGCCACAGTGATACTTGACTATGTACAGTATAGAGGTGAGGCTTTTAAACAACTACGTGACCACAATACCTACCGCAAACTACAATCTAATCCTACCAAAACTTTTAAAAGAGAAATCGATGAATTCTTGGGCTTGGCACATCAAGCTGGGGTAATTGATGATGATGTGTTGGGCTTTCTTTCAGTTGATCATCCAATCTGCCCAATACTATATTTACTGCCCAAAATCCATAAGTCCCTCGAAGATCCCCCCGGCAGACCTATTGTGTCTGCCAGGGGATCATTGATGCAACCCTTAGCAGAATTCATTGATTTCTACCTTCAACCAGTGGTTCAAAACACTCAGTCCCATCTCAGAGATTCCTCTGAACTCATTAAACTACTGAGAGACTTTGATAATCTGGCCCCTACTGACACTCTAGTTACTATGGACGTAGTAAGTTTATACACGGTGATACCCCATGGGCATGGTATCAACATGGTACGACAAATCCTGATTGACAACCCACTGTATACTGGTCCACCTGTGGAATTTCTGCTGCATCTGATGGAGTTCTGCTTGGAGAAAAACTATTTTCGATTTGAAAACGAGTACTTCTTACAAGTTATGGGCACTGCGATGGGGTCAAATATGGCCCCATCGTATGCTAACATTTATATGGCGATGTATGAAAAATACAATATATTCTCCAGGCAGAACCCCATCAAAATGTATCGCAGATACATAGACGATGTCTTCTTGATTTGGGGTGATACCCCTGAAAAACTTATTGGGTGGGTTGAAGGATTAAACACCCTTAACTCCACGATTAAATTTAAAATGGAACATAATAACAATCAGATTCATTTTCTTGACCTGGAAATTTTCAGAGTAGTAACACCTAATGGTGATAAATTGCACACCACCTTGTTCAATAAACCCACTGATAAGAATTCTATACTCCATTACCAGAGTTTCCACCCTAGATTCCAGAGAGATGGTGTTAGCTCCTCACAACTCCTGCGGGTCGTCCGGAACAACACGGATGACTCCCGAAAAGAGAGACAGCTTGAAGAAATGTCACAAAAATTTCTGAGCAGAGGATATCCACCTATGCTAATAGATCAACAAAAGAGTAAAGCCATACAGCTCACCCAGAATGACACTATCCCGAAACGGACAGTAACGGAACAACCGAACCGGATGAACTTTGTAACTACCTACACTCCGGGATCAGGGATGCTTCAGAATGTGATAAGGAAGAATTGGATGATGATCTCCAAGGACACTAGTCTACCTTTTGTGGATGCTCCGGTACCCCGGGTGGTATACAAGCGAGCAAGTAACCTCAGGGATCTACTAGTACTCAGTGATCCCACACACTGCTATGAAAAACAGACATGGCTCACAAGAGGGAAACCAGGATGTTACAAATGTGGCAATTGTGTCACTTGCAACAATCTCATTGCTGGGACATCATTTCAACATCCCCATAACAACAAAAGATACAAAATAAGACATCGATTATCCTGCACATCGGAATATGTGGTGTACGCCATTATTTGCCCATGTTCCAAATTCTACATAGGCAAAACAGTGACAGCGTTCAAAGAACGTTTGGCTAACCATAAAACAGCAATTCGTCAAGCAATAGAAAAAGGTCGATCTGAACAACCGGTTGCGCGACATTTTGCAACTGCAGGACACTCTGTTTCCTCTTTGCGAGTGATGCTGATTGACCATGTGCCCCACAACAGACGTGGTGGTAACAGAGGACTGGCACTATTAAGAATGGAATCCCGATGGATCTTCACACTGGACACAGTTGCCCCTCGAGGCCTGAATGTCAACATAGACTTTGGCTGCTGGTATAAACACAAATAAGATGTGAAGTAGTGGGAGTCATCCAGGACTTATTTTCTACCTACTCCTCTGGCATGATGCAATGTATACCTGTTTAAATATCTAGGGGGCTTGAGATTGTTTTTTATGCCCTCACCTGCTACCTCCCCACATGCCTTGATACTATGAGTATAGAGGGCTGTGTTAGTAGTTTTTTATACTCTGGGTTTCGGTAGCGCCTTTCACTTTATAAGCTATATATTAGGTTTGTCTTAGTGTTGCATATAGATAGATACCTATTCCTTTATTGTATTTGTATATAGGGGTATTCAGATCACTGTTTGATTAATTGATATGTTTTCCATCAGAGGCTTACCCGCCAGCGCACCCGCATAGTACATTTGTGCATGTTTGGTCTCCATGGTTACGCATGTTTCCATGGTTACACACAGGACGGCGGTAACGTGATGACGTCACGTGACGCCCACATTGAGCCCGGCAATAAGCTGTTTAGGTCTGTGTGAGTGGGTGTGCCGCTGTCACTCTCTCTGATTGGTCTATCACTTGGGCTGGGTGGGTATTTAAGGTTAGTTTGTGCTCTAGTTTTCCACATTTGGTTTTGTACACCATTGACAAAGGCTCGTGTGTGAGCCGAAACGTTTGGTAATCAACTTTGCAAATAAACCGGAGTGTTTATGAAAAAACCTGTGTGCCTGCTTCTCTTGGGTCCTTGCTGCAACACGGAGTCCGTCCGTGGGATCCATAACTGCTTTACTATATATATATATATATATATATATGTATATATATACCTATATATAAATTCCCCCCCCCCCCTGTTTTATCTTTATTCCATCTCAATTCCTCAAGTTAAGAATGTTGGGGTTCGTGATCGTGTGTTATAGTGGACAAATCCCTTTTCTCCTTTTTATTTCCTCTCCTTCTTTATATCCTTTTTTCCCCTTTTTCCCAGTCAGAAAAGCAGAAAAGCAGGTGTAGCAAGAGAAAAAAAATTGACAAATATACTATCTAGGATTCAACACAAAACCAGATCCCAAATAGTCAAGGTATGCTAAAAAAAAAAAAAAAAAGAAACCTCTTTGCCAGTATTATTGCAAATGTAACAGCCTATTGACCAACCACAGCAACAAAAAAAAAAAAAAAAAAAAAAGGAGAAGAGAAAAAAAAAAAGATAAATGAATAAATAAAATAATGCAGTAGGCAGGTATGGTAGACAGATATGCTTATGTCAGCAAATAGTTCAGGTAGCAAGTCAGAATAGTGTCAAACACTTATTGGGGTCCCAAAAACCGGTACACAGTCAAAAAAAAAGAAAATTCAGGCTCATTGGCTCCAGAGTTGCTTTCTCCAGATAAGCTATAAATTCCCCTACAAACAGGAACAGTCTTACCAGGTTGTAGAGGCTTCAGCAGGGGTAAATCAGACTTTTCCAGGATATATAGACACCAGAATTTCAATACCCTCAGTATGTTGCTTCTTACAGGAGGGTGATACAGATGCAAATGAATGAGATCTTATTTGTAACTCCTTAGGGTTAACCTGAAAACCCTTTTGAGGAAACTTCGATTACTCTGGCTGGCTCACAGTAAGCATGCAGCTCCCTCAGTATGTTGCTTCTTACAGGGGGGTTATATAGATGCAAAACGAAGAGGATCTTATGTGTAGCTCCTTAGAGTTAGCCTGAAAGCCCTTTTGGGATGTTTCGATAGTTCTGCCTGGCTCACAGTAAGCATATAGTTCCCGGGTTGCAGCAAACGAGCACCTCCCTCTAGATTCTTGAAGCAGCCGAGGTGTGAATTAGGTGTTTTAGATAGCACCCTTCTGTGCAGCAGGCTATGCACTCTCAGACAGGGAATATCTGTCTCCGATGGCGGCCTCCTTCACCTCCTATACGAGACACGATGTTGGGGCAGTTTACTTGCAACTGGTTGCGTCCTGCCAGCTCACCCAGACTCGTCACTCACCAGCTGCCGTTTAGTCTCCAGACCAGGCTGGACAACCCCGGCTTTTCAAGTGCAGATATGTGCGGGAATGGCTACGAGCAGCAGGCTAAGCACTCTCAGAGAGGGAATGTCTGTCTCCAGTGGCGGTCTCCTTCACCTCCTATGCGAAACACGATGTTGGGGCAGTTTACGTGCAGCTGGTTGCGTCCTGCCGGCTCTCCCAAATTCGTCACTCACCAGCTGCCGTATAGTCTCCAGACCAGGCTGGACAGCCCCGGCTTCTCAAGTGCAGGTATGTGCGGGAATGCAGAGTCCTTGTGGGCTTGACCTAGGGTAAGATAGGGACTGAGTATTACCCAGATGGGCCCGGGGTAGGGCCGAGCGACACCTTTGAAGTGACCGGGTATCACACCACACTCCCCGGTAAGTCAAGGCGGGTGTGTACGCAGGCTGCAACAAGTGCGGTAATCCGGAAGCCAGCTGAGAAGCAGAGCGGCTCCTAGGAAATGCCTGCAGAGTTTCAAATTACCAGGGGTAGCTCTTTCCCAGTAGAGCAGCAGCACAGCGCTCCCATGCCTCCATGCCTCCTCCCCTTCCGGTCAGCTTCATTGATGTCTATGGGGAAACAAAATCTATGTTTATACCTAACACCCTAACATAAACCCTGAGTCTAAGCACCCCTAATCTGCTGCCCCTGACATCGCCAACACCTACATTACACTTATTAACCCCTAATCTGCTGCCCCCGACATCACCGCCACCTACCTACACTTAATAACCCCTAATCTGTCCCCCCAACGACGCCTATCAAAATAAAAAGCCCCCGAAAATAAAAAAAACATAGCCTAAACTAAACTGCCAATAGCCCTTAAAAGGGCCTTTTGCAGGGCATTGCCCCAAAGAAATCAGCTCTTTTACCTGTAAAAAATACAATCAACCCCCAACAGTAAAACTCACCACCCACACAACCAAACCCCCCAAATAAAATCCTGTCTAAAAAACCTAAGCTCCCCATTGCCCTGAGAAGGGCATTTGGATGGGCATTGCCCATAAAAGGGCATTTAGCTCTTTTACGGTGCCCAAAACCCTAATATAAAAATAAAACCCACCCAATAAACCCTTAATAAAACCCATCACTAACCCCCAAAGATCCACTTACAGTTTTTGAAGACCGGACATTCATCCTCATCATGCCAGGAGAAGTCTTCATCCAAGCGGGCAGAAGTCCTCAACGAAGCCGTGAAAAGTCTTCATCCAAGCGGCAAGAAGTCATCCTCCAGGTGGGCAGAAGTCTTCATCCAGATGACATGTTCTATCTTCATCCTTCCGATGCGGAGCGGCTCCATCTTCAAGACATCCAGCACGGAGCATCCTCTTCTTTCGCTGGATCTTGAAGAATGAAGGTTCCTTTAAATGACGTCATCCAAGATGGCGTCCCTTGAATTCCAATTGGCTGACAGAATTCTATCAGCCAATCGGAATTAGTTTTAAGGATTTTATTTAGGGGGTTTGGTTGTGTGGGTGGTTTTACTGTTGGGGGATTGTTTGTATTTTTTTTTACAGGTAAAAGAGCTGATTTCTTTGGGGCAATGCCCAGCAAAAGGAACTTTTAAAGGGACACTCAATCAAAATTAAACTTTTATTATTCAGATAGAGCATGCTATTTTAAAATAACTTTCCAATTAATTTTCATTAACAAAATGTGCACAATCTTTTTATATTTAAACTTTTTGCGTCACCAGCTCCTACTGAGCATGTGCAAGAATAAGTGTGTATGCATTTGTGAATGGCTGATAGCTGTCACATGGTACGTGTATGCATTTTTGTTTGGCTGGTGGCTGTCACATGGTACAGGGGGAGTTGAAAAAGACATAACTTTTTAAAATTTTCAGAAAAAAAATCTATTACTCATTTGAAGTTCAGACTAAGTGCTATTGCATTGTCTTGTTATCTTGCATTTGTTGATTATGCAAATCTACTGTGTTGACTGGTCCTTTAAGGGCCAATGGCAGTTTAGTTTAGGCTAGGGTTTTTTTTTTTTATTTTGGTGGGGGCTTTTTTTTATTTTTATAGGGCTATTAGATTAGGTGTAATAAGTTTAAATATTTGATTTCTTTTTTATTTTGTGTAATTTAGTGTTTATTTTTTGTAATTTAGTTAATTGTATTTAATTAATGTCATTTATTTAATTTTAGTGTAATGTTAGGTGTTAGTGTAACTAAGGTTAGGTTTTATTTTACAGGAATTTGTATTTATTTTAACTAGATAGTAAATAGTTAATAACTATTTACTAACTAGTCTACCTAGTTAAAATAAATTTAAACAAACTTAGCTGTGAAATAAAAATAAAACCTAAGATAGCTACAATGTAACTATCCTATATTATAAAAGACAAGAGTTTGTCTGAAGCCGTCATGCGCAGTTCAGACAAACACTTGGCCTTAGACAGCAGCTGATCGCACGCGCAGGGGGAGTGAGAGAGGACCGGGCAGCACAGCTGATCGCACGCGCAGGGGGAGTGAGAGAGGACCGGGCAGCACAGCTGATCGCACGCGCAGGGGGAGTGAGAGAGGACCGGGCAGCACAGCTGATCGCACACGCAGGGGGAGTGAGAGAGGACCGGGCAGCACAGCTGATCGCACGCGCAGGGGGAGAGAGAGAGGACCGGGCAGAGGAGAGAGAGAGGACCGGGCAGAGGAGAGAGAGAGGACCGGGCAGAGGAGAGAGAGAGGACCGGGCAGAGGAGAGAGAGAGAGGACCGGGCAGAGGAGAGAGAGAGAGAGGACCGGGCAGAGGAGAGAGAGAGAGAGAGAGAGGACCGGGCAGAGGAGAGAGAGAGAGAGAGAGGAACGGGCAGAGGAGAGAGAGAGAGAGGACCGGGCAGAGGAGAGAGAGAGAGAGAGAGAGAGAGAGAGAGAGAGAATGAGAGAATGAGAGAGAGAGAATGAGAGAATGAGAGAGAGAGAGAGAGAATGAGAGAGAGAGAATGAGAGAGAGAGAGAATGAGAGAGAGAGAGAGAGAGAGAGAGAATGAGAGAGAGAGAGAGAGAGAGAGAATGAGAGAGAGAATGAGAGAGAGAGAATGAGAGAGAGAATGAGAGAGAGAGAGTGAGAGAGAGAGAGAATGAGAGAGAGAGAATGGGAGAGAGAGAGAATGAGAGAGAATGAGAGAGAGAGAGAATGAGAGAGAGAGAGAGAGAGAGAATGAGAGAGAGAGAGAGAATGAGAGAGAGAATGAGAGAGAGAGAATGAGAGAGAGAGAGAATGAGAGAGAGAGAGAATGAGAGAGAGAGAGAATGAGAGAGAGAGAATGAGAGAGAGAGAATGAGAGAGAGAGAGAATGAGAGAGAGAGAATGAGAGAGAGAGAATGTGAGAGAGAGAGAGAGAGAGAGAATGAGAGAGAGAGAGAGAGAGAGAGAGAGAGAGAGAGAGAATGAGAGAGAGAGAGAGAGAGAGAGAGAGAGAGAATGAGAGAGAGAGAGAGAGAGAATGAGAGAGAGAGAGAGAGAATGAGAGAGAGAGAATGAGAGAGAGAGAATGAGAGAGAGAGAGAATGAGAGAGAGAGAGAATGAGAGAGAGAGAGAATGAGAGAGAATGAGAGAAAATGAGAGAGAGAATGAGAGAGAGAGAGAGAGAGAGAGAGAGAGAGAGAGAATGAAAGAATGAAAGGAAATGAATTACATATAACACAACACGGCCCGTGTGAACGGGCTTTAGGACTAGTTAGTTATATTGTAGCTAGCTTAGGGTTTATTTTACAGGTATTTATTTTTAAATAAGAATTATTTAGTCAATGATAGTAATTTTTATTTAGATTTATTTTAATTTTATTAAAGTTAGGGGTGTTAGGGTTAGACTTAGGGTTAGGTCTAGGGGTTAATAACTTTAGTATAGTGGCGGCGGTGACGTTGGGGGTGGCAGATTAGGGGTTAATAATATTTAACTAGTGTTTGCGATGTAGGAGTGCAGCGGTTTATGGGTTAATATGTTTATTATAGTGTTTGTGATGCGGGAGGGCCTCGGTTTAGGGGTTAATAGGTAGTTTATGGGTGTTAGTGTACTTTGTAACAATTTACTTATGAGTTTTATGCTACAGCTTTGTAGCGCAAAACCCATAGCTACTGACTTTAGATGGCGGTACGAATCTTGTCAGTATAGGCTGTACTGCTCACTTTTTGGCCTCCCAGGCAAAACTCGTAAATGCCGGCACTATGGAAGTCCCATTGAAAAAAATACTTTTTGAAAGGTGTGGTAGTTGCGTTACGCCCAAAAAGGTGTGCGGTACACCTATACTTACAAGACTCGAAATAGCAGCAGTAGTGAAAAAGCAGCGTTATGAGCCATAATGCAAAACTCGTAATCTAGCCGTCTATTTCTTTCATATAGGTGGCGAGAGTCCATGAGCTAGTTACTGATGGGATATACATTCCTACCAAGCATTACCAATTTGTCGCTCTTCCGTTTGGCCTTGCAACAGCACCAATAATATTCTCAAAGGTTCTAGGTGCCCTTCTATCTGTAATCAGAGAGCAGGGTATTGCAGTGTTTCCATATTTGGATGATATCTAGGTACTAGCTCAATCTTTTCATTTAGCAGAATCGCACGCAAAACAACTTCTGTTGTTTCTTCAAAGACATGGTTGGAGGATCAATTTACCAAAGAGTTTCTTGATTCCTCAGACAAAGGTTACCTTTTTAGGTTTCCAGATAGATTCAGTGTCCATGACTCTATCCTTAACAGAAAAGAGATGTTTGATATTGGTATCAGATCTAAACCTTTAGTCTCTATCATTCCCTTCAGTGGCTATGTGCATGGAAGTTTTAGGTCTCATGATTACAGCATCGGATGCTATCCCTTTTGCTCTTTTTTATATGAGACCTCTATAGCTTTGCATGTTGCACCAATAGTGCATGGATTATACTCAGATATCACAACTAATATACTTAAATCTCAATACTCCTCTCTCTGACTTGGTGGTTAAACCATCACCTTGTTCAACGAGCCTCCTTTGTTTTCCCTACCTGGACTGTGATCACAACAGATGCAAGTCTCACAGGTTGGGGAGTTGTTTGGGGGTCTCTAACAGCACAATGAGCTTAGAATCCTCGAGAGGCGAGGTTACCAATCAATATCTTAGAACTCTGTGCTATTTTCAGAGCTCATCAGGCTTGGTCCCTATTAAAGAGAGAATCGTATATTTGGTTTCAAACAGACAATGTCACAACAATGGCATATGTCAATCATCAAGGGGGGACTCGCAGTCCCCTAGCAATGAAATAAGTATCTCTAATACTTTCTTGGGTGGAATCCAACTCGCGATTCCTATACCAGGTGTAGACAATTGGGAAGCGGATTATCTCAGCCATCAGACTCTACACCCGGGGGAGTGGTCTCTCCATCCAGATGTGTTCTATCAGATTGTACAGATCTGGGGTCTTCCAGACATAGATCTGATGGCCTCTCATCTAAACAATAAACTTCCCAGATACCTCTCCAGGTCCAGGGATCCTCAGGTGGAATTGATGGATGCTCTAGCAGTTCCATGGTTTTACCAACCTGCTTACATTTTTCCACCCCTGGTTCTTCTTCCAAGAGTGATCTCAAAGATAATAATGGAACAATCGTATGTGTTTGTTATAGCACCAGCATGGCCTCACAGGTTCTGGTATGCAGACCTTCTTCAAATGTCCATTTGCCAACCTTGGTCACTTCCTCTAAGACCAGACCTTCTGTCTCAATGTCCGTTTTTCCATCTGGATCTCAAATCTCTAAATTTGAAGGCATGGAAATTGAACGTTTAGTCCTTAGTCATAGAGGTTTCTCTGACTCTGTGATTAACACTATGATACAGGCTCATAAGCCTGTTTCAAAGACAGTATATCACACGGTTTGGGAAACCTATATTTCATGGTGTTCCACTCATGATTATTCTTGGCTTTCTTTAAGAATTCCTAGGATTCTACAGTTTCTTCAGGATGGGTTGGATAAAGATTTGTCTGCCAATACTTTGAAAGGACAAATCTCTGCCCTTTCTGTTTTATTTCACAAAAAGATTACTAATCTTCCTGTTGTTCAGTGTTTCGTACAGGCTTTGACTCATATCAAACCTGTTATCTCTCTCTCCTTGGAGACTAAATTTGGTATTAAAGAATTTGCCGGCTCCTCCTTTTAAGCCTTTGCATTCTTTAGACATTAAATTACTTTCTTGGAAAGGGTTATTTATCTTGGCTATCTCTTCTGCTAGAAGAATTTCTGAATTGTCTGCTCTCTCTTGCGAATCTCCATATCTGATTTCCCATCAAGATAAAGCTGTTTTGCGGACTTCGTTTAAATTTTTGCCTGAAGTTGTGAAATTATTCTTCTTTCCTTGTGTCCTAATCCTTAGAATAATAATAAAAAATGAATACATTTTGATTCTAGTGCCTATGATTTGTTTCTTGAATTTTTAAGAAAACAATATTTTTTTGGGGGGGGGGGGATTTAATTTCTTATTTTATCTCTCCCTCTATAGTTGCTCGTGGACTTCCACATCTTGAGTATTATATCCCATCAGTAACAAGTTCATGGACTCTCGCCACCTGTATGAAAGAAAACGTAATTTATGTAAGAACTTACTTGATAAATTAATTTATTTCATGGTGGCAAGAGTCCACGAGACCCACCCATTTTTTTTAGGGTTATAATTATTTTGTATAAAGCACATTATTTATCCTGTTCCCCTTTTTTATGCTTTTACTCCTTTTACACCTCACTAACTTGGCTATACGTTAAACCAAATAATGAGTGAGGTGGGAGGTGTATTTATAGGCATTTGAGGTTTGGGAAACTTTGCCCCCTCCTGGTAGGAATGTATATCCCATCAGTAACTATCTCATGGACTCTCGCCACCATGAAAGAAATTAATTTATCAGGTAAGTTCTTACATAAATTATGTTTTTATTGCCTGATTTATATCTGTCCCTTATTGTTCTCAGTAGAAGAGAAAGCGAGATAAAAAGATAACTAAGGTTCATTGCAGTGCCCATTACTATTACTAAAGAAACTAAAACATAATTTATGTAAGAACTTACCTGATAAATTCATTTCTTTCATATTAACAAGAGTCCATGAGCTAGTGACGTATGGGATATACATTCCTACCAGGAGGGGCAAAGTTTCCCAAACCTTAAAATGCCTATAAATACACCCCTCACCACACCCACAAATCAGTTTAACGAATAGCCAAGAAGTGGGGTGATAAGAAAAAAAGTGCGAAGCATATAAAATAAGGAATTGGAATAATTGTGCTTTATACAAAAAAATCATAACCACCACAAAAAAGGGTGGGCCTCATGGACTCTTGTTAATATGAAAGAAATGAATTTATCAGGTAAGTTCTTACATAAATTATGTTTTCTTTCATGTAATTAACAAGAGTCCATGAGCTAGTGACGTATGGGATAATGACTACCCAAGATGTGGATCTTTCCACACAAGAGTCACTAGAGAGGGAGGGATAAAATAAAGACAGCCAATTCCTGCTGAAAATAATCCACACCCAAAATAAAGTTTAACAAAAAACATAAGCAGAAGATTCAAACTGAAACCGCTGCCTGAAGAACTTTTCTACCAAAAACTGCTTCAGAAGAAGAAAATACATCAAAATGGTAGAATTTAGTAAAAGTATGCAAAGAGGACCAAGTTGCTGCTTTGCAGATCTGGTCAACCGAAGCTTCATTCCTAAACGCCCAGGAAGTAGATACTGACCTAGTAGAATGAGCTGTAATTCTTTGAGGCGGAATTTTACCTGACTCAACATAGGCAAGATGAATTAAAGATTTCAACCAGGATGCCAAAGAAATGGCAGAAGCTTTCTGGCCTTTCCTAGAACCGGAAAAGATAACAAATAGACTAGAAGTCTTACGGAAAGATTTCGTAGCTTCAACATAATATTTCAAAGCTCTAACAACATCCAAAGAATGCAATGATTTCTCCTTAGAATTCTTAGGATTAGGACATAATGAAGGAACCACAATTTCTCTACTAATGTTGTTGGAATTCACAACTTTAGGTAAAAATTCAAAAGAAGTTCGCAACACCGCCTTATCCTGATGAAAAATCAGAAAAGGAGACTCACACGAAAGAGCAGATAATTCAGAAACTCTTCTAGCAGAAGAGATGGCCAAAAGGAACAAAACTTTCCAAGAAAGTAATTTAATGTCCAATGAATGCATAGGTTCAAACGGAGGAGCTTGAAGAGCTCCCAGAACCAAATTCAAACTCCAAGGAGGAGAAATTGACTTAATGACAGGTTTTATACGAACCAAAGCTTGTACAAAACAATGAATATCAGGAAGAATAGCAATCTTTCTGTGAAAAAGAACAGAAAGAGCAGAGATTTGTCCTTTCAAAGAACTTGCGGACAAACCCTTATCTAAACCATCCTGAAGAAACTGTAAAATTCTCGGTATTCTAAAAGAATGCCAAGAAAAATGATGAGAAAGACACCAAGAAATATAAGTCTTCCAGACTCTATAATATATCTCTCGAGATACAGATTTACGAGCCTGTAACATAGTATTAATCACGGAGTCAGAGAAACCTCTATGACCAAGAATCAAGCGTTCAATCTCCATACCTTTAAATTTAAGGATTTCAGATCCGGATGGAAAAAAGGACCTTGTGACAGAAGGTCTGGTCTTAACGGAAGAGTCCATGGCTGGCAAGATGCCATCCGGACAAGATCCGCATACCAAAACCTGTGAGGCCATGCCGGAGCTATTAGCAGAACAAACGAGCATTCCCTCAGAATCTTGGAGATTACTCTTGGAAGAAGAACTAGAGGCGGAAAGATATAGGCAGGATGATACTTCCAAGGAAGTGATAATGCATCCACTGCCTCCGCCTGAGGATCCCGGGATCTGGACAGATACCTGGGAAGTTTCTTGTTTAGATGAGAGGCCATCAGATCTATCTCTGGGAGCCCCCACAATTGAACAATCTGAAGAAATACCTCTGGGTGAAGAGACCATTCGCCCGGATGCAACGTTTGGCGGCTGAGATAATCCGCTTCCCAATTGTCTACACCTGGGATATGAACCGCAGAGATTAGACAGGAGCTGGATTCCGCCCAAACCAAAATTCGAGATACTTCTTTCATAGCCAGAGGACTGTGAGTCCCTCCTTGATGATTGATGTATGCCACAGTTGTGACATTGTCTGTCTGAAAACAAATGAATGATTCTCTCTTCAGAAGAGGCCAAAACTGAAGAGCTCTGAAAACTGCACGGAGTTCCAAGATATTGATCGGTAATCTCACCTCCTGAGATTCCCAAACTCCTTGTGCCGTCAGAGATCCCCACACAGCTCCCCAACCTGTGAGACTTGCATCTGTTGAAATTACAGTCCAGGTCGGAAGAACAAAAGAAGCCCCCTGAATTAAACGATGGTGATCTGTCCACCACGTTAGAGAGTGCCGAACAATCGGTTTTAAAGATATTAATTGATATATCTTCGTGTAATCCCTGCACCATTGGTTCAGCATACAGAGCTGAAGAGGTCGCATGTGAAAACGAGCAAAGGGGATCGCGTCCGATGCAGCAGTCATAAGACCTAGAATTTCCATGCATAAGGCTACCGAAGGGAATGATTGAGACTGAAGGTTTCGACAGGCTGTAATCAATTTTAGACGTCTCTTGTCTGTTAAAGACAAAGTCATGGACACTGAATCTATCTGGAAACCCAGAAAGGTTACCCTTGTTTGAGGAATCAAAGAACTTTTTGGTAAATTGATCCTCCAACCATGATCTTGAAGAAACAACACAAGTCGATTCGTATGAGACTCTGCTAAATGTAAAGACGGAGCAAGTACTAAGATATCGTCCAAATAAGGAAATACCACAATACCCTGTTCTCTGATTACAGACAGAAGGGCACCGAGAATCTTTGTGAAAATTCTTGGAGCTGTAGCAAGGCCAAACGGTAGAGCCACAAATTGGTAATGCTTGTCTAGAAAAGAGAATCTCAGGAACTGATAATGATCTGGATGAATCGGAATATGCAGATATGCATCCTGTAAATCTATTGTGGACATATAATTCCCTTGCTGAACAAAAGGCAATATAGTCCTTACAGTTACCATCTTGAACGTTGGTATCCTTACATAACGATTCAATAACTTTAGATCCAGAACTGGTCTGAAGGAATTCTCCTTCTTTGGTACAATGAAGAGATTTGAATAAAACCCCATCCCCTGTTCCAGAACTGGAACTGGCATAATTACTCCAGCCAACTCTAGATCTGAAACACAATTCAGAAATGCTTGAGCTTTCACTGGATTTACTGGGACATGGGAAAGAAAAAAATCTCTTTGCAGGAGGTCTCATCTTGAAACCAATTCTGTACCCTTCTGAAACAATGTTCTGAATCCAAAGATTGTGAACAGAATTGATCCAAATTTCTTTGAAAAAACGTAACCTGCCCCCTACCAGCTGAACTGGAATGAGGGCCGTACCTTCATGTGAACTTAGAAGCAGGCTTTGCCTTTCTAGCAGGCTTGGATTTATTCCAGACTGGAGATGGTTTCCAAACTGAAACTGCTCCTGAGGACGAAGGATCAGGCTTTTGTTCTTTGTTGAAACGAAAGGAACGAAAACGATTGTTAGCCCTGTTTTTACCTTTAGACTTTTTATCCTGTGGTAAAAAAGTTCCTTTCCCACCAGTAACAGTTGAAATAATAGAATCCAACTGAGAACCAAATAATTTGTTTCCCTGGAAGGAAATGGAAAGTAGAGTTGATTTAGAAGCCATATCAGCATTCCAAGTCTTAAGCCATAAAGCTCTTCTGGCTAAGATAGCCAGAGACATAAATCTAACATCAACTCTAATAATATCAAAAATGGCATCACAGATGAAATTATTAGCATGCTGGAGAAGAATAATAATATCATGAGAATCACGATTTGTTACTTGTTGCGCTAGAGTTTCCAACCAAAAAGTTGAAGCTGCAGCAACATCAGCCAATGATATAGCAGGTCTAAGAAGATTACCTGAACATAGATAAGCTTTTCTTAGAAAAGATTCAACTTTTCTATCTAAAGGATCCTTAAACGAGGTACCATCTGACGTAGGAATGGTAGTACGTTTAGCAAGGGTAGAAATAGCCCCATCAACTTTAGGGATTTTGTCCCAAAATTCTAACCTGTCAGGCGGAACAGGATATAATTGCTTAAAACGTTTAGAAGGAGTAAATGAATTACCCAATTTATCCCATTCCTTAGCAATTACTGCAGAAATAGCATTAGGAACAGGAAAGACTTCTGGAATAACCGCAGGAGCTTTAAAAACCTTATCCAAACGTATAGAATTAGTATCAAGAGGACTAGAATCCTCTATTTCTAAAGCAATTAGTACTTCTTTAAGTAAAGAGCGAATAAATTCCATCTTAAATAAATATGAAGATTTATCAGCATCAATCTCTGAGACAGAATCCTCTGAACCAGAAGAGTCCAAAGAATCAGAATGATGGTGTTCATTTAAAAATTCATCTGTAGAGAGAGAAGATTTAAAAGACTTTTTACGTTTACTAGAAGGAGAAATAACAGACAAAGCCTTCTTTATGGATTCAGAAACAAAATCTCTTATGTTATCAGGAACATTCTGCACCTTAGATGTTGAGGGAACTGCAACAGGCAATGGTACATCACTAAAGGAAATATTATCTGCTTTAACAAGTTTGTCATGACAATTATTACAAACAACAGCTGGAGGAATAGCTACCAAAAGTTTACAGCAGATACACTTAGCTTTGGTAGATCCAGCAGGCAGTGGTTTTCCTGTAGTATCTTCTGGCTCAGATGCAACGTGAGACATCTTGCAATATGTAAGAGAAAAAACAACATATAAAGCAAAATAGATCAAATTCCTTATAAGACAGTTTCAGGAATGGGAAAAAATGCCAAACATCAAGCTTCTAGCAACCAGAAGCAAATGAAAAATGAGACTGAAATAATGTGGAGACAAAAGCGACGCCCATATTTTTTGGCGCCAAATAAGACGCCCACATTATTTGGCGCCTAAATGCTTTTGGCGCCAAAAATGACGCCACATCCGGAACGCCGACATTTTTGGCGCAAAATAACGACAAAAATGACGCAACTTCCGGCGACACGTATGACGCCGGAAACGGAAAAGAAATTTTTGCGCCAAAAAAGTCCGCGCCAAGAATGACGCAATAAAATGAAGCATTTTCAGCCCCCGCGAGCCTAACAGCCCACAGGGAAAAAAGTCAAATTTTTGAGGTAAGAAAAAATATGATAATTTTAAAGCATAATCCCAAATATGAAACTGACTGTCTGGAAATAAGGAAAGTTGAACATTCTGAGTCAAGGCAAATAAATGTTTGAATACATATATTTAGAACTTTATAAATAAAGTGCCCAACCATAGCTTAGAGTGTCACAGAAAATAAGACTTACTTACCCCAGGACACTCATCTACATGTTTGTAGAAAGCCAAACCAGTACTGAAACGAGAATCAGTAGAGGAAATGGTAAATATAAGAGTATATCGTCGATCTGAAAAGGGAGGTAAGAGATGAATCTCTACGACCGATAACAGAGAACCTTATGAAATAGACCCCGTAGAAGGAGATCACTGCATTCAATAGGCAATACTCTCCTCACATCCCTCTGACATTCACTGCACGCTGAGAGGAAAACCGGGCTCCAACTTGCTGCGGAGCGCATATCAACGTAGAATCTAGCACAAACTTACTTCACCACCTCCCTTGGAGGCAAAGTTTGTAAAAAACTGATTTGTGGGTGTGGTGAGGGGTGTATTTATAGGCATTTTAAGGTTTGGGAAACTTTGCCCCTCCTGGTAGGAATGTATATCCCATACGTCACTAGCTCATGGACTCTTGTTAATTACATGAAAGAAATACATATTTAAAGGAATATAAAGGTAAAAAATGAAATGTGCATTGGTGCATTTCAATTTGAAATAGAAGCATTTTTGCAATAAACTTCCATTTTGTTTGAATACTGGTGTACGGGCCCTAACAGGATATGTGCGTATCCCGCAGAAAAACAGTAATAATCTTTATTAGGAGCATTTTTTCTAACAGAGGTACTTTGCACATTTCAATTTTAATCTTTCTATCCTTTTAATCCTTAAGGGGTACATCCTCAAAAAAAATACAGTTAATGACCAAGGACATACCCTGCACGCCCTTGGTCTGGAAAGCAGCTGGAAGCGATCCTGTTAGCTTCTGGCTGCTTACCAGTTATTGCGGTGATGCCTCGATATCGAGGCATCCTGCAATAACACTTTTTAGCCATCCGAAGCAAAGTGAACAACTTTTTTTATTTGATCGCATTTGGCGGTGAAATGGTGGCATGAAATATACCAAAATGGGCCTAGATCAATACTTTGGGATGTCTTCTAAAAAAAATATATATATGCATGTCAAGGGATATTCAGGGATTCCTGACAGATATCAGTGTTCCAATGTAACTAGCGCTAATTTTGAAAAAAAGTGGAAAGTTTGGAAATAGCAAAGTGCTACTTGTATTTATGGCCCTATAACTTGCAAAAAAAGCAAAGAACATGTAAACATTGGGTATTTCTAAACTCAGGATAAAATTTAGAAACTATTTAGCATGGGTGTTTTTTGGTGGTTGTAGATGTGTAACAGATTTTGCGGGTCAAAGTTAGAAAAAGTGTGTTTTTTTTCCATTTTTTCCTCATATTTTGTATTTTTTTATAGCAAATTATAATATATTATGAAAATAATGGTATTTTTAGAAAGTCCATTTAATGGCGAGAAAAACGGTATATAATATGTGTGGGTACAGTAAATGAGTAAGAGGAAAATTACAGATAAACACAAACACAGCAGAAATGCAAAAATAGCCTTGGTCCCAGACGGTCAATAAATTGAAAAGTGGTCTGGTCACTAAGGGGTTAAACAACTAATATAATTGTAAAAATACTTCTATGTATAAAAAATATTCTAAGGTGCCTTTAGAGATTCATTTTCTGCTCCCATTGCAAGCCACAAGGTTTCAGAAACATATTAGAATCTGAAATCTAATGAAATATCTAGAATTGCCTTCAAAATATCACTATTCTCCTGTGTCCAAATTAATGCCAATTTCCTCAGCCAAAGTTTTGTAAACTGCAATATGCTGTTTATGTAGGTTTCACCTTATGATAAGTAAAAAAAAAGTTCAGCACACCCACACAGAGAAAAACCTTCCAGTGGAAATTGACAGTTTCTAAGCATTTCTCAGCATTGTCACTCTCAGTAATAACTGTGAAGTAAAATCACCACTTTTTCCTCATTTTTCTTGTCAAATCCATCAATCAACATTTTCAAAAAATATGATGATCAAATGCAGTTGTATTCTATTAGCTTCACATTTGAAAGGTGGAAAATGTAAAGTGTTTATAATATTTACATCTAAAACATATTACAATATACTCACAAAGAGACAATAGACAAAGGACAAAGAGATGGGAGGGCATGGCCAATAAAGATTAATATTTGATATAAATGGTTGGGGAAAGAAATGGTAATATATCAAATTCTTAGCAACCAAGATATGTAGAAAAGCCAGCTGAATATTTGCATGAGTGTATATAGCTGTATAAGCAGGAATTCTGTTAGGAACCGTTATTACTGTTTATGGGACATATGTACTTACATTTGCAAGTAAAAGGTGTGTAACGCCTTTGGAATTACCTGAATTTGATCTTCATCTAAGTCACAATTATGACTAAACTAATAATCACACAAAATAAAATTTGTTTCTCAGCCATTCTTTAGTTGATTTACTTGGGTGCTTTGGGTCATTGTCTTGTTCCATCACCCAACCTCGGTCCTCTCTTTAGCTTGAGGTCATGGACTGCTGCTCTGACATTCTCCTGTAAAATGTCTCACTCAATACACTTTTTCTTTTATTGTTCCCTTAATGACTGTAAGGCGTTCAGGACATGAGGCAGCAAATCAGCCCCCAACCTGCCGTTCCCTTCACCATGCTTCATTGTTGGGATGATGCTTTGGCATTGGTGTGCAGTGCCCTTTTTCCTTCACAAATAGCTTTGTTCATTTTTGCTAAACAGTTCAACTTTTGCCTCATTCTCCACAGCACATTTTCCCAAAAGTGTGGCTGGTTTTAGACTACAATGATTCTTTCCAAGTACACCATTCGTGTTCAGTGTTTTTCTGATAATGGACACATGAACAAAGGCATTTGTAGATAGACTGTTTAATACATACAGTTTGCAGTCATGACCCTGACAATATTCTGCTAGAGCACTGGTTTTCAAACCTGTCCTCACAGCTCCCTAACAGGGCAGATTTTTAGGATATCTGAACTACAGCACAGGTGAAATAATCAGCTGATTAGTAAACATGGTTATTTTACCTGCTCTCATCCAAGTTAATACAGAAAACCTGGCCTAATGGGGAGGCCTGAGGACAGGTTTGAAAACCAGTGTGACAGACTGTTTCATACTTACAGTTTGCAGTCATGGTCCTGACAATATTCTAATAGACTGTTTCATACTTACAGTTTGCAGTCATGGTCCTGACAATATTCTAATAGACTGTTTCATACTTACAGTTTGCAGTCATGGTCCTGACAATATTCTAATAGACTGTTTCATACTTACAGTTTGCAGTCATGGTCCTGACAATATTCTAATAGACTGTTTCATACATACAGTTTGCAGTCATGGTCCTGACAATATTCTAATAGACAGTTTTATACATACAGGCCTAGATTTGGAGTTTGGCGGTAGCCGTGAAAACCAGCGTTAGAGGCTCCTAACGCTCGTTTTAGGCTACCGCCGGTATTTGGAGTCACTCAAAATAGGGTCTAACGCTCACTTTCCAGCCGCGACTTTTCCATACTGCAGATCCCCTTACGTAAATTGCGTATCCTATCTTTTCAATGGGATTTTCATAACTCCGGTATTTAGAGTCGTGTCTGAAGTGAGCGTTAGACATCTAACGACAAAACTCCAGCCGCAGGAAAAAAGTCAGTAGTTAAGAGCTTTCTGGGCTAACGCCGGTTTATAAAGCTCTTAACTACTGTACTCTAAAGTACACTAACACCCATAAACTACCTATGTACCCCTAAACCGAGGTCCCCCCACATCGCCGACACTCGATTAAATTTTTTAACCCCTAATCTGCCGACCGCCACCTACGTTATACTTATGTACCCCTAATCTGCTGCCCCTAACACCGCCGACCCCTGTATTATATTTATTAACCCCTAACCTGCCCCCCACAACGTCGCCGCCAGCTACCTACACTTATTAACCCCTAATCTGCCGACCGGACCTGAGCGCTACTATAATAAAGTTATTAACCCCTAATCCACCTCACTAACCTTATCATAAATAGTATTAACCCCTAATCTGCCCTCCCTAACATCGCCAACACCTAACTTCAAACATTAACCCCTAATCTGCCGACTGGAGCTCACCTCTATTCTAATAAATGTATTAACCCCTAAAGCTAAGTCTAACCCTAACACTAACACCCCCCTAAGTTAAATATAATTTAAATCTAACGAAATTAATTAACTCTTATTAAATAAATTATTCCTATTTAAAGCTAAATACTTACCTGTAAAATAAATCCTAATATAGCTACAATATAAATTATAATTATATTATAGCTATTTTAGGATTTATATTTATTTTACAGGTAACTTTGTATTTATTTTAACCAGGTACAATAGCTATTAAATAGTTAAGAACTATTTAATAGCTAAAATAGTTAAAATAATTACAAATTTACCTGTAAAAGAAATCCTAACCTAAGTTACAATTAAACCTAACACTAGACTATCAATAAATTAATTAAATAAACTACCTACAATTATCTACAATTAACCTAACTCTACACTATCAATAAATTAATTAAATACAATTGCTACAAATAAATACAATTAAATAAACTAGCTAAAGTACAAAAAATAATAAAGAACTAAGTTACAAAAAATAAAAAAATATTTACAAACATAAGAAAAATATTACAACAATTTTAAACTAATTACACCTACTCTAAGCCCCCTAATAAAATAACAAAGCCCCCCAAAATAAAAAAATGCCCTACCCTATTCTAAATTACTAAAGTTCAAAGCTCTTTTACCTTACCAGCCCTGAACAGGGCCCTTTGCGGGGCATGCCCCAAGAAATACAGCTCTTTTGCCTGTAAAAAAAAAACATACAATACCCAAGCCCCCCAACATTACAACCCACCACCCACATACCCCTAATCTAACCCAAACCCCCCTTAAATAAACCTAACACTAAGCCCCTGAAGATCATCCTACCTTGTCTTCACCTCACCGGGTATAACACCGATCCGTCCAGAAGAGCTCTTCCGATGTCCTGATCCAAGCCCAAGCGGGGGGCTGAAGAGGTCCATGATCCGGCTGAAGTCTTCATCCAAGCGGGACAGAAGAGGTCTTCCATCCGATTGAAGTCTTCATCCAAGCGGCATCCATCCGGAGCGAAGCGGCAGCATCCTGAAGACCTCCACCGCGGAACATCCATCCTGGCCGTCGACTGAACGACGAATGACTATTCCTTTAAATGACGTCATCCAAGATGGCGTCCCTCGAATTCCGATTGGCTGATAGGATTCTATCAGCCAATCGGTATTAGGGTAGGAATATTCTGATTGGCTGATGGAATCAGCCAATCAGAATCAAGTTCAATCCGATTGGCTGATCCGATCAGCCAATCAGATTGAGCTCGCATTCTATTGGCTGTTCCGATCAGCCAATAGAATGCAAGCTCAATCTGATTGGCTGATTGGATCAGCCAATCGATTGAACTTGATTCTGATTGTCTGATTCCATCAGCCAATCAGAATATTCATACCTTAATTCCGATTGGCTGATAGAATCCTATCAGCCAATCGGAATTCGAGGGACGCCATCTTGGATGACGTCATTTAAAGGAACCGTCATTCGTCGTTCAGTCGTCGGCCAGGATGGATGTTCTGCGGTGGAGGTCTTCAGGATGCTGCCGCTTCGCTCCGGATGGATGCCGCTTGGATGAAGACTTCAATCGGATGGAAGACCTCTTCTGCCCCGCTTGGATGAAGACTTCAGCCGGATCATGGACCTCTTCAGCCCCCCGCTTGGGCTTGGATCAGGACATCGGAGGAGCTCTTCTGGACGGATCGGTGTGATACCCGGTGAGGTGAAGACAAGGTAGGATGATCTTCAGGGGCTTAGTGTTAGGTTTCTTTAAGGGGGGTTTGGGTTAGATTAGGGATATGTGGGTGGTGGGTTGTAATGTTGGGGGGCTTGGGTATTGTATGTGTTTTTTTTACAGGCAAAAGAGCTGTATTTCTTGGGGCATGCCCCGCAAAGGGCACTGTTCAGGGCTGGTAAGGTAAAAGAGCTTTGAACTTTAGTAATTTAGAATAGGGTAGGGCATTTTTTTATTTTGGGGGGCTTTGTTATTTTATTAGGGGGCTTAGAGTAGGTGTAATTAGTTTAAAATTGTTGTAATATTTTTCTTATGTTTGTAAATATTTTTTTATTTTTTGTAACTTAGTTCTTTTTTATTTTTTTGTACTTTAGCTAGTTTATTTAATTGTATTTATTTGTAGCAATTGTATTTAATTAATTTATTGATAATGTAGTGTTAGGTTAATTGTAGGTAATTGTAGGTAGTTTATTTAATTAATTTATTGATAGTCTAGTGTTAGGTTTATTTGTAACTTAGGTTAGGATTTCTTTTACAGGTAAATTTGTAATTATTTTAACTATTTTAGCTATTAAATAGTTCTTAACTATTTAATAGCTATTGTACCTGGTTAAAATAAATACAAAGTTACCTGTAAAATAAATATAAATCCTAAAATAGCTATAATATAATTATAATTTATATTGTAGCTATATTAGGATTTATTTTACAGGTAAGTATTTAGCTTTAAATAGGAATAATTTATTTAATAAGAGTTAATTAATTTCGTTAGATTTAAATTATATTTAACTTAGGGGGGTGTTAGTGTTAGGGTTAGACTTAGCTTTAGGGGTTAATACATTTATTAGAATAGCGGTGAGCTCCAGTCGGCAGATTAGGGGTTAATGTTTGAAGTTAGGTGTCGGCGATGTTAGGGAGGGCAGATTAGGGGTTAATACTATTTATGATAGGGTTAGTGAGGCGGATTAGGGGTTAATAACTTTATTATAGTAGCGCTCAGGTCCGGTCGGCAGATTAGGGGTTAATAAGTGTAGGCAGGTGGAGGCGACGTTGTGGGGGGCAGATTAGGGGTTAATAAATATAATATAGGGGTCGGCGATGTTAGGGCAGCAGATTAGGGGTACATAGGGATAATGTAAGTAGCGGCGGTTTACGGAGCGGCAGATTAGGGGTTAATAATAATATGCAGGGGTCAGCGATAGCGGGGGCGGAAGATTAGGGGTTAATAAGTGTAAGGTTAGGGGTGTTTAGACTCGGGGTACATGTTAGAGTGTTAGGTGCAGACGTAGGAAGTGTTACCGCATAGGAAACAATGGGGCTGCGTTAGGAGCTGAACGCGGCTTTTTTGCAGGTGTTAGGTTTTTTTTCAGCTCAAACAGCCCCATTGTTTCCTATGGGGGAATCGTGCACGAGCACGTTTTTGAGGCTGGCCGCGTCCGTAAGCAACTCTGGTATCGAGAGTTGAAGCTGCGTTAAAAATGCTCTACGCTCCTTTTTTGGAGCCTAACGCAGCCTTTATGTGGACTCTCAATACCAGAGTTATTTTTATGGTGCGGCCAGAAAAAAGCCGGCGTTAGTTTTTCGGGTCGTTACCGACAAAACTTCAAATCTAGGCCACAGTTTGCAGTCATGGTCCTGACAATATTCTAATAGACTGTTTCATGCATACAGTTTGCAGTCACGGCCCTGACAACTTTCTAAAAGAGTCACTAAACATGGACAGAGTGCTTAGCTGGATCACTTAGAAGAAAAAGGGTGTAAGTTATAAAACTGCAATAAGAAAATGTTGTTAATGTTGGAGTATTTTCTTATTGAACGTTTCTTAAAACATGCAGAGGGGTTAAAATGAAGGTCATCTTCACGCAACTGCCCCACGGCATTGGATAAACAATGCAAAATGAGGGTGGGTTTAATTCATCAAATTTTTTTTATTTTTTTTTTATTGAGGTTTCAGAACAGAAACAAATTATTACAGGTAATTATAAGTGAGAAATAACACACAAGACAGAACAGTAACACCTATTCTAGTACACAAGATAGTGTCTGCGAAGTAAAACAAATTTGTACAGGCAATAGCAAGTGAGACATGCGGATAAATAATACACAAGACAGAACAAAATCGCCTATTCTAGTACACAAGCTAAAGTCTGCAAAGTAAATGCCTTATTACAGAATTAACCTCATTTTTGCTTTTTAGAAATTCCCAAATCAATAAGAGGCCACTCATGGACCTTTGTGAACTCTTTTACCCTAGTAAGGGGAAGCTAGTAGGACTCGAAAGGCCACTTTTGGACCTTATTGCTATGGTACAAGCTTAACTATAGAGTGAGTCATACCGGGTCTCTCTTGGACCCTGGGATATAAATAACATAAGAAGCTAGGCATAACTGGATTACAACAATAGCTACGAAGAAATTATATACATTTTATGATATTTAATTAATAAAAAATCACCCATGTATCCCGCTTTAATGATGTAAATTACAAAGGGAGAGTAAGTGAAACTTGATAATCTTTCTTATAACTTAGGAAAAATAATAGATTAACTTATAGGTATCTAGAACATAAAACTCACCACTAAATACACAAGATATCACAGGGTACATATTAGCGCTAACCAGGGCCGCCACTAGAAATTTTGGGGCCCCTGACTTGACCATTGATCAGGGCCCCCCCCCCCCCCCTTTGGCATGTGCAATTTTTGACAAAGTGACTAAAACGTATATGCACTTTATTCTTAGGTGTCTATTTAAACTTGGTAATGTTGTAAAGGTAGTAACATACAAACACACAGACACACTCATACACTGAAACACATACACACACTTGCACATAAGGATACACATATAGACACTCTAGCAGACACGCAAAGAAACACACAAACACACTCAGACACAGACACCCAAACAGATACTCAGCACTTGATTACATTGATCTGACAAGTAATTAGGTAGACTACAGTTTTGTAAAAAAAAAAAAAGGAGATTTAGAAAACAAAATATGGAGTTCTAATTATCTTTTTGTAAAGGAAGATGCCAACTAAATGATGACAACAGCATGCAGTGGCTGAAAGGAAGGGCCCTGAACTGCCTAAATAATTTAAAGATTAAATGGTGGATTGGTGACTTCCATAAAGGTCTCATTAGTCTCAAAGTCTGTAGAAAGATGTGAATAATCAGTAGTAAGGTCAAAATGTCCTAAAAAGGAACAGACAATGGACACACACGTACACACACAAACTCAAACTTGCACATTCACCCAAGGGAACACCGGCAGAGACAGCCTCAGAAAACACACAAAGACATACATACACAGACACACACACACAGAGATACCCACAGAAAACACACAAAGACATCCACACACAGAGAGACAACCACATAAAACACAGAAAGACATACATACACACACCCTCACTGAGACATCCACAGAAAACACACACAGACATACACACACCGTCACAGAGACACCCACAGAAAACACACACCCTCACAGAGACATCCACAGAAAACACAGACATACACATCCACCCTCACAGAGGCATCCAGAGAAAATACACAAAGGCAAACATACACACACCCTCACAGAGACACCCATAGAAAAAGCTCAAAGACATATGCACACACCCTCACAGACATCCACAGAAAATGCACAAAGACATACACACCCACCCTCACAGAGAGACCCACAGAAAAAAATACATACACACTCATAGAGACACAAACCAAAGCACAAAGACATAAAGACAGACACCCACAGAAACACTCACAGGAGGAAACATTTATGCACCTTGCGTCCCCTGAATCAACAGTCTGTGACATGCATGATAAAAAAAAATTGCAGAAATTAAGAGATAAATTTTAAAGAATCATATTTGTAAATGTGTAAACAAAAATAATTCTGTGAATTCAAAATTGTACATTAATGATCTGGGTAGATGGCTAGATGAAGAAAAGTACTTTTAAAAGGTTGACATATGTTTGTTTGTTTTTCCTCATTTTCCCCAACCAAGAGCACCACTTCATATATAGTGTACAAATGTTCACATCTGTCAGCTGTACTTATGGATTTTGAAAATGCTGTACTCTATATGGTCTTGGTGGAACCATAAGCTGTGATACTCATACCATTAGATCTGGTTAAATGCAGGATTTAGGCTTGTTGGTATGTATTTCAAAATTAAGTCAGCTGTAGTGTAAACTGAACAGTTTTAAGTTAACCTGTCTCATTTCAAACACTGAGCAATCTTAGTCGAGAGTATAACATTTTATGCAGATGTAAAAATCTTAGATAAAATGCCTCCTTGCATCTGGAAAGTCCTTGCATAAAGGGGAAGTAAACTGGAATGTTATATATATATATATATATATATAAAATGCATATCTGCCAAAAGGGCACCTACCATTTGTGTATTGAGGAGGAAACATTTCTGCATGGTTTTAAATATAGAATTTCTACAGCATTGTCAAATAATCATAAATACACTACTGCTAAAAAAAATTGTTTTTATGGACCCCTGGCCCCACCATACAACTACTACCACACTGAAGTTACAATCTGAAATTGCACAAAGAAATAAAAAACATTTGCTAAGTAAGTCCTACCTCCTCTGCAAATGAAAGTGATCTGCTGTCTTACTCAGGCACACACTGTACAAACAAAGTGCCAAGTCTGTCTCACACTGTGCATAGTGGTTTAGTGCACACTCAGAAATCCTCTCAAATGCTAATACTTTACTCCTTGTAATAACATTTTCCATGCTAAATTAGCACTCTGCTGTAGTACCCACTGGTGGCTGCCAAAATTAATTTTTTTTTTTTTTTTTTTTTTTAAGTTCTTGCCTCATGGGGCCCCCCTGGCCCATTGGGCCCCTGACAGGAGTCACCCCTGTCACCCCCTGATGGCGGCCCTGGCGCTAACGTTCCCTTGTGAGTAAGAGATCATGTTAGGGATAGCTATGTAAATTAGTATTATACTGGCTTATTTTATATAACTTAAATAGGGAAGGTACAATTCTGTAAGCATGTCTTCTGCTAGCCATGGACGTGTAATAAATATAGCAGCCAAATTAACTAAGTTAGTGAGTCAATAGAGAATCAGGCATATTATAGTATTAATAGATGCTGTACATTTTTAAAGATTATGTAGTTACTTCTAAATATGTAAATAAAAGCATAGCACCATTTAGGTCTACAATAATTAACTGTCGTAGGTTGATATTATACTTTGTAGTACTACTGCCCAGTATGCAATATGGAAATATGGCAAACTAAATAAGAACAGCTTAACTATTAATCTTAGTTATGACATGGGTATACCTAACAATAAACTGATAAGAAGTCCCAGTTTTCAGCTAGAGATCATAGTATAATTATAAGCTAAATGTTAGAGTGCTCACTAATACTTATGTAATAAGTCGAAGCATGCAACAATCCTGTTAAGTATACTAACTAAGCCCTGGTGCAGATTCTAACCACATCCATTATATTTAACCAAACAGATTAGGCAGTTAGACAATATTGAAAGCGTTTAGGAGGGCAGCATCCCTCATTTTAGAATCTAGGTAAATCAGTGTTAAAAAGTTATGCTAACAAGAAGACGGAGGCCATTATCCACAGGAGTCTCTTAGGTTTATCAGAAGGAACTTCGTCATTGGAGACTCTGAACAGGGACGCCTGATGATTACATATAATACTGGCATCCTTGATAAATGTGTTGTCCCTATATAAATTAAGACAGTACATAGATGAATAAAATATCGGAGGAGAATTTAGCCAAGTACCTCTGACAATCCAAGTATCTGATCCTCTTATGAGGAAGCACCGGCATTATCCAAAGTGCAGAGTCAGAACATGTCTTGTGCCGCTCAAATTCAAATGTAAACATAAACATTACTGACCTTCCCAATCCCCAGATTTTAATAGGTGTATATTGTTAAATAGCTTGCCAGGGTAACTGAATAGCGGTGACATGAAAGTTCCCCGTGGAGTTAGCCTATACCGGAGCGACCCTGAAACTGAACACATCCCTCCGGAGGGGTTAAGCTCCATAGAGCCTGATAATCAGAGGGGTTCCGTGGCCCAAAAACACTAGAGTGAGCTCTTCCAGCGCTCAAGCTCAATGCCACATGTCTCTCCAAGAGGGCAACTGCTTGACCAAATTTCCGCTTCCTAGGAGTATAGTGTAACTCCCATACTACTAAGACCTTAGTACTGGCTGGGGTCGGGAGTGGGCGACTGGCCTTACCCATGTCTTCTGGCTTAAGGAGGGCTGGTTTTGCATTTTCAGCAGAGTCCTCCTTGAGATTCTTGAGGGCGATCGTTGCAGTGCCGTGATAGTCAGATACATTAGCAGTCTGCTTCACGAGATTAGATAAAGCCTGCGTAGTTGTCTCGCCTTGTTGGATGATCATCTCTTGATTTAGGAGCATTCCCTGGACATGCACCGGGGCTTTTCTTGTCACAAGATCTTCCCGATTAATCATTAGTGGCATTTGTCTACCACCATGTTTCTCTGCTGATCCGCTGGCTACTACGGGTAAGATACTGTCCATGTGTTTTGAAGTTATGAGACTGCAAAGCTCGGTCTCCAAGGCACAAAAATGGTCCTCCACAAGCCTTGTCATTCTGTATTCCCATCTGTTTATGGCCTCCATGCTCAGAGCCGGATCCCTGTGGCTGAGGTGCATTAAAGCCTTATGAGTTGTATAGATGGTGCTTATCTGGAGGTGGGAGATGTGTAGACTTGAATAGTAGAAATGCTCTTCTTAGCAGTAATTTGAAGTAGCAGCTGTAGTAGCAGTAATTAGTACTGCTCGTAACCCCAGTCTCCTAGGGGGGGAATATGCGAAAGCCCCGGCGCTACGAACTGCCAGACACCATAGGGATGTAACAGCCGCGTGGCCTAACTGTAAATCATAGGCAGAGATGTCAAACCTGAGAGATTCTCCCAGGATTATCAATTTCTTGAATCCTATAGCAGTCTGCTGGTCTCTGATCATAGAATGATATATTTTTTCGCTGAAAAACAATAAAATATCACATAAAACTCTATAATAGAGCCAGAAGCTCCCACAAGATACGTCCTGCCGCTACAGCTGTAGGCTCCGCCCCCCCAATTCATCAAATTTTTTATATTTCATTCATTTTTAAACGTTTTACCTTTTGTGCGTTCCGACGATAAGCACATCTCTCCCGCCCGACATTTTGTCAAATTGATTGACAGATGACAATTGTTAAAAATTACCTAAACTAAATACAATTAATTACAATTTAAAAAAAATATTTAAAATACGAAAAAAACAAACACTAAATTACAGAAAATAATAAAATAATTACAAGATTTTTAAACTAATTACACCTACTCTAATCCCCCTAACAAAATATAAAAAGCCCCCCAAAATAAAAAAGCCCTACCCTACACTAAATTACAAATAGCCCTTAAAAAGGCCTTTTGCGGGGCATTGCCCTAAAGTAATCAGCTCTTTTACCTGTTAAAAAAAATTACAAATACCCCCCCAACATTAAAACCCACCACCTACACAACCAACCCTACTCTAAAACCCACCCAATCCCCACTTAAAAAAAACTAACACTAACCCCTTGAAGATCACCCTACCGTGAGATGTCTTCACCCAACCGGGCAGAAGTGGTCCTCCAGGCGGGCAGAAGTCTTCATCCAAGCCGGGCAGAAGAGATCCTCCATACGGGCAGAAGTCTTCATCCAGACGGCATCTTCTATCTTCATCCATCCGGCTCCATCTTCAAGACATCCGACGCGGAGCATCCTCTTCAAATGACGGCCAACTGAAGAATGAAGGTTCCTTTAAATGATGACATCCAAGATGGCGTCCCTTCAATTCCGATTGGCTGATAGAATTCTATCAGCCAATCGGAATTAAGGTAGAAAAAAATCCAATTGGCTGATGCAAAGGATTGAAGTTCAATTGGATCAGCAAATATATTGCGAGCTCAATCCTATTGGCTGATTGCATCAGCCAATAGGATTTATTCTACCTTAATTCCGATTTCTATAGAATTCTATCAGCCAATCGTAATTGAAGGGACGACATCTTGGATGACGTCATTTAAAGGAACCTTCATTCTTCAGGCGGCCGTCGTTTAAAGAGTATGCTCCACGTCGGATGTCTTGAAGATGGAGGCACTCCGCGCCGGATGGATGAAGATAGAAGATGCCGTCTGGATGAAGACTTCTGCCCGTCTGGAGGACCACTTCTGCCCGGTTGGGTGAAGACGTCTCATGGTAGGGTGATCTTCAAGGGGTTAGTGTTAGATTTTTTTAAGGGGGGATTGGGTGGGTTTTAGAGTAGGGTTGGTTGTGTGGGTGGTGGGTTTTAATGTTGGGGGGTTTGTAATTTTTTTTTACAGGTAAAAGAGCTGATTACTTTGGGGCAATGCCCCACAAAAGGCCCTTTTAAGGGCTATTTGTAATTTAGTGTAGGGTAGGGCTTTTTTTTATTTTGGGGGGCTTTTTAATTTTTTTAGGGGGATTAGAGTAGGTGTAATTAGTTTAAAAAATCTTCTAATTATTTTATTATTTTCTGTAATTTAGTGGGGGTTTTTTGTACTTTAGATAATTCTTTTAATTTGTAATTAATTGTGTTTAGTTTAGGTAATTAATTTAATTATAGTGTAGTGTTAGGTGCAATTGTAACATAGGTTAGGTTTTATTTTACAGGCAAATTTGTCTTTATTTTAACTAGGTAGTTATTAAATTGTTAATAACTATTTAATAACTATTGTACCTAGTTAAAATAAATACAAAGTTGCCTGTAAAATAAAAATAAACCCTAAGATAGATACAATGTAACTATTAGTTATATTGTAGCTATCTTAGGGTTTATTTTATAGGTAAGTATTTAGATTTAAATAGGAATAATTTAGTGAATTGTAGTAATTTTATTTATTTAAATTATATTTAAGTTAGGGGGGTTAGGGTTAGGGTTAGACATAGGTTTAGGGGTTAATACATTTAATATAGTGGCGGCGACGTTGGGGGCGGCAGATTAGGGAATAATAAATGTAGGTAGGTGGCGGCGATGTTAGGGCAGGCAGATTAGGGGTTAATAATATTTAAATAGTGTTTGCGAGGCAGGAGTGCAGCGGTTTAGGGGTTAATATATTTATTATAGTGGCGGCGATATCCGGTTAGGGAGATTAGGGGTTAAAAATATTTAAATAGTGTTTGCGAGGCAGGAGTGCGGCGGTTTAGGGGTTAATATATTTATTATAGTGGCGGCGATATCCGGTTCGGGGGATTAGGGGTTAAAAAATTTATTTTAGTGTTTGCGATGTGGGGGGGGCCTCGGTTTAAGGGTTAATAGGTAGTTTATGGGTTTTAGTGTACTTTTTAGCACTTTAGTAAGAGCTTTATGCTACGGCGTTTGACCATAAAACTTTTAATTACTGACTTTTAAATGCGGTATCAGTCTTGACAGGAGAGGATGTACCACTCACTTTTTGTCAGACTCGTAATACCGGCACTATGCAAGTCCCATTGAAAATATAGGATACGCAATTGACGTAAGTGGATTTGCGGTATTTCCGAGTCTGGCCAAAAAAGTGAGCGGTGAGCCTGTCATTTCAAGACTCGTAATACCAGCGGGCATTAAAAAGCAGCATTGGGACCTCTTGTAATCTAGCCGATTGATTGTATAAACAATATATATATATATATATATATATATATATATATATATATATATATATACACACACACATATACACATTCACATACATACATATATATATATATATATATATATACACACACACATATATATATATATATATTCATATATATATACACACATATATATACAGTATATATATATATATATATATATATATATATATATATATATATATATATATATACATACATATATACAGTATATATATATATATATATATATACACACACACACACTTTATATATACAGTGTATAATACAGGTTCCTTCTGATATCATTATATATATATATATATATATATATATATATATATATATATATATATAAAAAGTCAGACTCAGTTTCTAATGTAGTACACAACAATTACCTGGAGCTTCCATTACATTAGATTGTTCAGGTATTTCTAGTTATTTGTATCTTGGTTGCTACGGATACAAGCTATTTGTTGTTCCCAATGTGAACATAGATTGGGTGCTCCATGTATAGCACTATTGTTTAAGAGCTGGCGTGCTGCCATGGGCTTACGGATCTCTTTGAACTGCAATGGTGGCTGTATTTAATGATTTATTACCTTTTCATTTTCACAGTTGTTTTCTTTTTAAAGACTTTCCAAGTACAATTCTGCTGTAACAAAGAAGCATTTAAAAGAAAAGATCTGCTATAAATGAATTGAGCAATACTTTACTGTAAAAGCACGTAAAAGAAAAAATTCTTACAGCAGAGCAACCCTTCTAGAAAGAACATTTTGTTTAAGCATTTATTTTCCATTGGAAGTTCGAGGCAATACTTCAGTAAAGTCATAAAATAATTAAAAAATATAAACAAAAACAAAATGTATGCTTACCTGATCAGTTTCTTTCTTTCCGGATATGGTTATGGTGAGTCCATAGCATCCTCAATTTCTGTTGGGAATATCACTCCTGGCCAGCAGGAGGAGGCAGAGAGCACCACAGCCAAGCTGTTAAGTATCACTCCCCTTCCCAAAAACCCCAGTCACTCGACCGAAGGTAAATTGAGAAAAAAGGAATAACACAAGGTGTAGAGGTGCCTGAGGTTTAGTAAAAAAAAACTGTCTTAAAACAAAGTGTGGGGACGTCGACTCACCATATCTGGAAAGAAAGAAATTTATCAGGTAAGCATACATTTTGTTTTCTTTCCTAAGATATGGTGAGTCCACGGCATCCTCAATTACTGTTGGGAACCAATACCCAAGCTAGAGTACACAAAGGACTAGGGAGGGACAAGACAGGTAGACATAAACAGAAGGCACCACCACTTGAAGAACCTTTCTCCCAAAAGAAGTACCAAATTTGGAAAATGTGGAAAAAGTATGCAGAGAAGACCAAGTTGCAGCCTTGCAAATCGGTTCCACAGAAGCTTCATTTTTGAAAGCCCAAGAAGAAGAGACAGCCCTAGTGGAATGAGCTGTAATTCTCTCAGGAGGCTGCTGTCCAGCAGTCTAATAGGCCAAACAACTTATACTTCTCAACCAGAGAGAAAGAGAAGTAGCAGTAGCTTTCTGACCATTACGTTTCCCAGAGAAACAAACATGGCAGAAGACTGGCGAAAAACCTTAGTCGCCTGTAGGTAGAATTTCAGAGCATGCACAACATCCAAGTTGTGCAACAACCGTTCCTTATGAGAAAAAGGATTAGGACATAGAGAAGGAACAACTATTTCCGATTAGTATTTCTATCTGAAACAACTTTAGGAAGGAAACCAAACTTAGTACGAAGAACCGTCTTATCAGCATGAAAGATAAGGTAAGGCGAATCACACTGCAAAGCTGAGAGTTCTGAGACTCTCTGAGCAGAAGAGATAGCAATAAGAAACAAAACCTTTCAAGATAAAAACTTAATATCTATGGAATGCATTGGCTCAAACGGAGCCTTCTGCAAAACATTAAGAACAAGGTTAAGGCTCCAAGGAGGAGCAAACACAGGCCTGATTCTGACCAAGGCCTGACAAAAATATTGCAAATCTGGCACATCCGCCAGACGCTTATGTAGCAAAATAGATAAAGCAGAAATCTGACCCTACAGAGTACGGACCGACAAACCCTTCTCCAGACCTTCCTGGAGAAAAGACAAAATCCTAGGAATCCTGACCCTACTCCAAGGGGTAGATTTATCAAAGCCATTCTCCTTTAATTCCGTCCAAAATAGCGCATACAAACTGATCGTCATATTCATCAAAGCACTCTGCGCCTATAATTGCGCAAATCTGAAAGAAATTTCTTCGCACTCCACTTGCATTCACCTAGGTGCACAGGAGTGCTCCCAAGTGCAACAATATACATTAGTAATAGGCGTAATTTAACAGCCCGAACTACAAATATGCACAGTTTCTTATTTATCATTGCTTTTTGCCGATAGGAAACTGAAATTTCGGCTTCAATTGCGTGTTGTATATTTCGCCATATAGACTGAGGCGAACACCATATAATACAGAGTCCCTGCACCTTTAACAAGTTCCAGACTGCTCAACAGCCCAGCAGGCTGGCATCCGTGGTCACACTCACCCAGGAAGGTCTCCGAAAGCATGTGCCCTGAGAAAGATGTTCCTGAGAAAGCCACCATGGGAGAGAGTGTCTTGTCGACTGATCTAGCTCTATCCTTTGAGACAGATGGTCCCCGTTCCATTGACTGAGCATGCATAACTGCAAAGCTTCAAATGGAATTGAGCAAAGGAAATGATGTCCATGGAAGCAACCATCAGACAAATTACCTCCATACATTGATCCCTTGATGGTCAAACAGTAGACTGGAGAGAGAGGCAAGAGAAAAGAATTTTGGCTTTTCTGACCTCCGTCAGAAATATTTTCATTGATAGGGAATCTATTATAGTCCCTAAGAAAAATACCCTCGTACCTAGAACAAGGGAACTCTTTTCCAGATTCACTTTCCATCCGTGGGAACATAGAAAAGACAAAAAGATCTCTGTATGAGATTTTGCCTGTTGAAAAGATGGCGCCTGAACCAGAATGTCATCCAGATAGGGCGCCACAGCAATTCCCCGAGCCCTGACCACTGCCAAGAGAGCCACCAGAACCTTTGAGAAAATTCTGGGACCTGTAGCAAGGCCAAATGGAAGAGCTACAAACTGAAAGTGTTTGTCTAAAAAGGCAAATCTCAGAAATTTGTGATGATCCCTGAGAATGGAAATATGAAGGTACACATCCTTCAGGTCTATGGTCCTCATGAACTGACTCTCTTGAAGTAAAGGAAGAATGGAAAGTATTGTTTCAATCTTGAAAGACGGTACTCTGAGAAATTTGTTTAGACACTTCTTGTTTAAAATAGGCCGGACAGTTCCCTCTTTTTGTGAACCACGAACAGATTTGAATAGAAACCTAGTTCCTGTTCCTGGACTGGAACGGTAACTGTTACTTCCAAGGTGAAGAGATCCTGCACACATTTCAAGAACGCCTCTCTTTTTATCTGGTCTGAAGATAACCTTGAGAGGTGGAACCTGCTCCTGGGAGGAAAACTCTTGAATTCCAATTTGTAAACCCGAGGTACTATGCCCACAGCCCAGGAATCTGGGACATCTTGTACCCATGCTTGGTAAAAATGAGAAAGTCTGCCCCCCACTTGATCCACTCCCGGATCGGGGACAACCCCTTCATGCTGATTTGGAGTCAGCTGCAGGCTTCTTTGATTGCTTCCCCCTGTTCCAAGACTGACTGGGTTTCCAAGAAGGCTTGGGTTACTTCTTGGCAGAGGAAGGGGAAGACTTACCTCTGAAGATACAAAAGGAACGAAAATTACTCTGACGTCCTTTCGGTCTATCTTGAGAAAGAAAAGACCCTTTACTACCCGTGATATCAGAAATCATTTCTGCCAGGCCAGGTCCAAACAAGTTCTTACCCTTGTAAGGAATCGCAAAAAGCTTGGACTTAGATAAAACATCCGCTGACCAAGATTTCAGCCACAAAGCTCTGCGCTCTAATAGAGCGAAACCAGAGATTTTGGCTCCCAATTTGATAACCTGCAATGAAGCATCAGTAATAAAGGAATTGGCTAACTTTAGAGTCTTAATCCTATCTTGGATCTACTCTAAGGGAATCACTACCTGAAGAGACTCGGACAAAGCGTTGAACCAATAGGCTGCCACACTTGTCACAGTGGCAATAAACACTGCAGGTTGCCATTGGAGACCTTGACGAACATACATTTTTTTCAAATAAGTCTCCTGCTTCTTGTCCATTGGAGCCTTAAAAGAGCAGCTATCCTCAAAAGCAATAGTAGTTCTCTTAGCCAGAGTATAAATGGCCCCTTCCACTTTGGGCACCATTTGCCACTACTCCTTAATGGAGTCAGCAACAGGAAACATCTTTTTAAAGACAGAATCCCAGGTCTCTCCCATTCCTGTGCAATAATTTCCATAGCACGGTCTGGCACAGGAAACACCTCCACATCAAAGGAAGGAACATCAAAGTATTTATTGAGTTTACTAGATTTCCTAGGGTTGACAGCGACAGGGGTATTGGAGTCCAGTGTAGCCAAAACCTTCTTTAAAAGGACATGGAGGTGTTCAAGCTTAAATATGAAGGATACCACTTCAGCATCAGATGAAGGAATTAAACTGTTTGAATCTGAGATCTCACCCTCAGAGGCTACTGACATATCCTCTTCCTCAGACTCATGAGGAAGGGCAACCTGAGTAGCAGATAATGGAACAGAAACTTTACTTTCTGACTCTCTAAATTTCCTCTTGCGTTTTCCCTTTAATATTGGAAAAGCAGATAACGCTGCCGATACTGCAGAAGATACATGCGCAGCAAAATCTGTAGGCAAATGCACTCCTCCAGGAGATTGAGAGGAAATGCAGGGCGCTGTATGTGATGCCAAAGAGGCTTGGGACATTTGAGGAGAAAGCTGTGGCATAGCCTGGACAGAATCATCCTGAGAGACATTAGGCATTAAAAAGTCTATCTTTAAACTTTAGAGTCTTTTTAACACATGAGGAACAAAATTGGATGGGGGCAACAATTTGGGCCTCTAAACATAATAAACAAGAGTTTAAAGGAGCAGCCTCCCGCTCCAATTCGACAATAGACATTGCAGAAAAAAACAAAAAATAACCAAGTTTTTTTTAAATTCTTGGGTAGTGTGCCTTTAAATCGCAAAGCGATATAACGCTCCGGAAAAAAACTAACTCCCAAGGAAACCTCTACACCTCTACAGGATGGGTCACTTCTACCTGCCCTCATGATAGCACTTTGTGGAGCTCCAAATGCTCTGTGTTAATACCACTCCAGCAGAGAAAGAGGAAGTCACATGATCTTCCTTAAACTAATACTGCGCCACAAAAGTACGTGTATCCGGCATCCAGCCTCTCTAAAAAGCGGTCTATTCTTCTTATAATCTGTTCCACAGAAAATCAAACTGCTCCGGCTGAGAACAATTTACAGCCTAAGGAGCTGACCCAGCTCAAACCGTATTTGGCTCCCAGTTATTTCACAAAAGCACACTGATATCCGGATCACCAATAAATTAGCCCATAAAGTTAACCCCTTCCTCTAAGGGGCTAAACACTCTCTCTCTGTCACATAAAAAACAAGGTATTATCCTTTATTAAAGTGCCTGCACACTGCCGTTTTAAATCCTTACCAAGGATAATGCTAAGTCCCAGAATCTGCAGCTTTCAGTACCAGTCTTTCCCAGCACTTACCTGCACTCCGGCAGGAGGACAGCTCACACAGCATGGAAGGACGTCAACTCCTTACAGAGGCCTGTGTAAAAAAAGAAAGATCAGAGCAAACCTACTCTGACTTTCTATACTAGGGCAGCAAATATATTAGGAAAACGCAACAAGGCCCACCTTACAAGTTCCTAACTGCTTTATAACCACCACTACTCTACTGAAGAGATTAACATGGACTGCAGTTAGACCCAATCCTTGAAACAAATGAAATATCATAGTAAACCTACTATGGCTTTCTAAAAACAATAAAATCTTGCTTGTAGCGAAGAATCTTCAGACACCAAAAACTTCACATCCTTCATGAACAGAGGCAAAGAGAATGACTGGGGTTTGTGGGAAGGGTAGTGATACTTAACAGCTGGGCTGCGGTGCTCTTTGCTTCCTCCTGCAGGCCAGGAGTGATAATCCCAACAGTAATTGAGGACGGTGTGGACTCACCATATCTTAGGAAAGAAAATATCTCTGTTTAATGTCTTCAGAGCAATGAACTGCATGATTCTACTTTAATAAAACCCTTTAGATTTTTGTGGTTTAATATTTTCACAGACCAAAAAATATAGTTCTAAATAAAGTTATTTTTGTTTCTTTTGATAATTTTGTGTCTATAGATATAGGGCTAGATTATAAGGGGAACACTATTTAGTGCTCCTGCGTAAACAGCGATGGACTGAGGTTTTTTGCACTTGCCAGGTTGCGCTCGTATTACATGTTGAAAGTAAAAAGTTTATATTATTTATATATACCCATATATGATTATATATATGTATAGATATATACAAATATATACATAGAAATATCTAATGAAAATACTTAGAACATATTCCCCATGTGAGGAACATCGTAATGTAAAATATTTATACTACATAAACAGTTAAACACATTAATAAATATTAATAGTCAATAATAATAATAACGTTTTTTCATGTTTTCAGGTATTTGACTGCAAAGGGCTCCAATGAACTCGAAATGTATGCACACACACACATATATATATATATATATATATATATATTTATTTTATATGTTTATATATATATATTGAAATACTTATGTATCTATGTATTTATGTGTTTTACTGTATATTTACTGTACATATTTAACACTCCAATGTTCTTCACAGGATAATGTCCTTTTTATTGTAAATACATATTTCTATATATACATCTGTATATACCTATACCTGCATATCTATTCCTATAGGAATACATATGAGTTTTGTGAATTGGGTTTCACGATTTAGATTCAAACGTGGTCGGGTTAGTGCACATGAAAAGTTTAATAAAAATAAAAAATGTATACAAATTATTATTATCACAGTATGTTTAATAGTCTTTAATATTTTTTATTAATATTTTTTAGTATTTTATATGCATTTTTTTTAATAACAATCCTTAAGATTCCTTATTAAGTTTTCATGTGTGCTAACCAGACCAAGTTAAAGGGGTACATTTATCATGGTGCGGATAGACATGATCTGCTATAGCGAATCATGTCCGCCGCACATCGATAAATGCTGACAGCATACGCATTTATCATTGCACCAGCAGTTCTTGTGAACTGCTGGTGCAATACTGCCCCCTGCAGATTCGGCCGCTAGCAGGGGTGTCAATCAACCCGATCGTATTCGATCGGGCTAATTGCTGTCCGCCACCTCAGAGGTGGGGGACGAGTTAAGGAGCAGCTTCATAAATCCGCTGCTTCATAAATCAACCCCAAAATCTAAATTGTGACACCCAATACAAATAACTCACATCGAAAAAAAATACTTTTTATTATTAAATATACTTCTCTATGTACTGTATATCTGAAACTGTTCATGTAAAATTCATATTTATACCTATATATCTATAGGACTAAATATATAGGTTTATACAGATATATTTAGAAATATGTATTTAAGAATTAAAAGGACATTATCCTGTAAGTGAAGAACAATTAAATCTGAAATATGTACAGTAAATATACAGTAAAATACATAAATACTTAAAATACATATGCACACACATTTAAACAAACACACACACATATATATATATATATATATATATATATATATATATATATATATGCACACATATTTAGACATGTATGTTTGTATCTTAATGTTAAAACCCTTTGCATGCTTTTTTTTTCTAGCACAAACATGCTCACTAAATGATGCTTGACTGTGTTCTGTAAGGAGAAATGTAAAACATGAGATGAGGGAATTGCTGCTTGCATCGGCGCCTGGAGATGATTCAAAATCTCGGGTTTTATTACACCCCTCCCGGCTGGGTGCTCTTGGCCCTGCCGTTACGTAGCACTTGATGTGCTTTACCCAGTAATTTATGATCTACTGCCGCTACATTTTCTAAAGGACTGTGGGGAACCAGTACTGATAGTGCTTAAGTATAAAATGGAGCCCTCCGACAGAGATCTGATTAAATATATGACGCACTTACTAGACTAGCATTTCCAGAGTCTCATGGCTAGCGTGTCTGCTGCATGGGGTGCCACAAACGAAAGCAAACTCAGAAGTGTGGAGACACAGGACCAGGCAGATACTCAGGACCCACTGGTTAAAGAAGGCATAGATCCGTCAATACTCTAAGTTGAGTCGATCATAACTAAGCTTGAGGATCACAGATTCCGAGACAAAAAGGTAAGAGTACAATCCGACTCACCAGAGATCCATACAAGCGACAAACCAACTATTATTGAGACCCACTCTACCTTAGATCTCCCTACGTCTACTACAAAGTAGTAAAAAACATGCAGAACAAGCCAGAGCACACTCATCATCCAACAAAATACTAAGGCCTAGATTTGGAGTTCGGCGGTAAAAGGGCTGCTAACGCTCCGCGGGCTTTTTTCTGGCCGCACCATAAAATTAACTCTGGTATCGAGAGTTCAAACAAATGCTGCGTTAGGCTCCAAAAAAGGAGCGTAGAGCATTTTTACCGCAAATACAACTCTCGATACCAGAGTTGCTTACGGACGCGGCCGGCCTCAAAAACGTGCTCGTGCACGATTCCCCCATAGGAAACAATGGGGCTGTTTGAGCTGAAAAAAAACCTAACACCTGCAAAAAATCAGCGTTCAGCTCCTAACGCAGCCCCATTGTTTCCTATGGGGAAACACTTCCTAAGTCTGCACCTAACACCCTAACATGTACCCTGAGTCTAAACACCCCTAGCCTTACACTTATTAACCTCTAATCTGCCGCCCCCGCTATCGCTGACCCCTGCATATTTTTTTAAACCCCTAATCTGCCGCTCCGTAAACCGCCGCCACCTACGTTATCCCTATGTACCCCTAATCTGCTGCCCTAACATCGCCGACCCCTATATTATATTTATTAACCCCTAACCTGCCCCCCACAATGTCGCCGACACCTGCCTACACTTATTAACCCCTAATCTGCCGAGCGGACCTGAGCGCTACTATAATAAAGTTATTAACCCCTAATCCGCCTCACTAACCCTATCATAAATAGTATTAACCCCTAATCTGCCCTCCCTAACATCGCCGACACCTAACTTCAATTATTAACCCCTAATCTTCCGATCGGAGCTCACCGCTATTCTAATAAATGGATTAACCCCTAAAGCTAAGTCTAACCCTAACACTAACACCCCCCTAAGTTAAATATAATATTTATCTAACGAAATAAATTAACTCTTATTAAATAACTTATTTCTATTTAAAGCTAAATACTTACCTGTAAAATAAATCCTAATATAGCTACAATATAAATTATAATTATATTATAGCTATTTTAGGATTAATATTTATTTTACAGGTAACTTTGTATTTATTTTAACCAGGTACAATAGCTATTAAATAGTTAAGAACTATTTAATAGTTACCTAGTTAAAATAATAACAAATTTACCTGTAAAATAAATCCTAACCTAAGTTATAATTAAACCTAACACTACCCTATCAATAAAATAATTAAATAAACTACCTACAATTACCTACAATTAACCTAACACTACACTATCAATAAATTAATTAAACACAATTCCTACAAATAAATACAATTAAATAAACTAGCTAAAGTACAGAAAATAAAAAAATATTTACAAACATAAGAAAAATATTACAACAATTTTAAACTAATTACACCTACTCTAAGCCCCCTAATAAAATAACAAAGCCCCCCAAAATAAAAAATTCCCTACCCTATTCTAAATTAAAAAAGTTACAAGCTCTTTTACCTTACCAGCCCTGAACAGGGCCCTTTGCGGGGCATGCCCCAAGAATTTCAGCTCTTTTGCCTGTAAAAAAAAACATACAATACCCCCCCCCAACATTACAACCCACCACCCACATACCCCTAATCTAACCCAAACCCCCCTTAAATAAACCTAACACTAAGCCCCTGAAGATCTTCCTACCTTGTCTTCACCATCCAGGTATCACTGATCCGTCCTGGCTCCAAGATCTTCATCCAACCCAAGCGGGGGTTGGCGATCCATAATCCGGTCCAGAAGAGGCTCCAAAGTCTTCCTCCTATCCGGCAAGAAGAGGACATCCGGACCGGCAAACATCTTCTCCAAGCGGCATCTTCGATCTTCTTCCATCCGGAGCGAAGCGGCAGGATCCTGAAGACATCCAGCGCGGAACATCCATCCGGACCGACGACTGAACGACGAATGACTGTTCCTTTAAGGGACGTCATCCAAGATGGCGTCCCTCGAATTCCGATTGGCTGATAGGATTCTATCAGCCAATCGGAATTAAGGTAGGAATTTTCTGATTGGCTGATGGAATCAGCCAATCAGAATCTAGTTCAATCCGATTGGCCGATCCAATCAGCCAATCAGATTGAGCTCGCATTCTATTGGCTGATCGGAACAGCTGCCCCGCAAAGGGCCCTGTTCAGGGCTGGTAAGGTAAAAGAGCTTGTAACTTTTTTAATTTAGAATAGGGTAGGGAATTTTTTATTTTGGGGGGCTTTGTTATTTTATTAGGGGGCTTAGAGTAGGTGTAATTAGTTTAAAATTGTTGTAATATTTTTCTTATGTTTGTAAATATTTTTTTATTTTCTGTAACTTAGTTCTTTTTTATTTTTTGTACTTTAGCTAGTTTATTTAATTGTATTTATTTGTAGGAATTGTGTTTAATTAATTTATTGATAGTGTAGTGTTAGGTTAATTGTAGGTAATTGTAGGTAGTTTATTTAATTATTTTATTGATAGGGTAGTGTTAGGTTTAATTATAACTTAGGTTAGGATTTATTTTACAGGTAAATTTGTTATTATTTTAACTAGGTAACTATTAAATAGTTCTTAACTATTTAATAGCTATTGTACCTGGTTAAAATAAATACAAAGTTACCTGTAAAATAAATATTAATCCTAAAATAGCTATAATATAATTATAATTTATATTGTAGCTATATTAGGATTTATTTTACAGGTAAGTATTTAGCTTTAAATAGGAATCATTTATTTAATAAGAGTTAATTTATTTCGTTAGATAAAAATTATATTTAACTTAGGGGGGTGTTAGTGTTAGGGTTAGACTTAGCTTTAGGGGTTAATACATTTATTAGAATAGCGGTGAGCTCCGGTCGGCAGATTAGGGGTTAATAATTGAAGTTAGGTGTCGGCGATGTTAGGGAGGGCAGATTAGGGGTTAATACTATTTATGATAGGGTTAGTGAGGCGGATTAGGGGTTAATACATTTATTATAGTAGCGCTCAGGTCCGCTCGGCAGATTAGGGGTTAATAAGTGTAGGCAGGTGTCGGCGACGTTGAGGGTTGCAGATTAGGGGTTAATAAATATAATATAGGGGTCGGCGATGTTAGGGGCAGCAGATTAGGGGTACATAGGGATAACGTAGGTGGCGGCGATTTGCGGTCGGAAGATTAGGGGTTAATTATTTTAAGTAGCTGGCGGCGACGTTGTGGGGGGCAAGTTAGGGTTTAATAAATGTAATACAGGGGTCGGCGGGGTTAGGGGCAGCAGATTAGGGGTACATAAATATAACGTAGGTGGCGGTCGGCAGATTAGGGGTTAAAAATTTTAATCGAGTGGCGGCGGTGTGGGGGGACCTCGGTTTAGGGGTACATAGGTAGTTTATGGGTGTTAGTGTACTTTAGGGTACAGTAGTTAAGAGCTTTATGAACCGGCGTTAGCCAGAAAGCTCTTAACTCCTGCTATTTTCAGGCGGCTGGAGTTTTGTCGTTAGAGCTCTAACGCTCACTTCAGAAACGACTCTAAATACCAGCGTTAGAAAGATCCCATTGAAAATATAGGCTACGCAAATGGCGTAGGGGGATCTGCGGTATGGAAAAGTCGTGGCTGTAAAGTGAGCGTTAGACCCTTTAATCACTGACTCCAAATACCGGCGGGCGCCCAAAACCAGCGTTAGGAGCCTCTAACGCTGGTTTTGACGGCTACCGCCGAACTCCAAATCTAGGCCTAACTTTGCTGAACCATGCCTGCTGTTGTCAGTTGCTAAATGGAGAGCAATTGAATGTCCCACTTTGGGGCCACCTGAGACCAGCGGAAATGGTGACATGAAGAACCCTGCTTCCAAATGAAGAACCCTGCTTCCTGGCCTCAACCTCTTGCCGTGGGACTTAAACCCCAAAGCATTTCCCTCTTGACCCACAAGAATGCAGGAGAGCAGATAGAATAGTGCGGTAAGACAGTGAACTAAATATAGAGTACCCCTCAACACTATCTTTTCCTAAAGTCTGTAAAGACTCTGACTACAAATTAGGAATTTTTTGACAACCCACAGCTAGGGGACCTTACAGATTGTTATTGAGCTTCTCACGGAGTTCCCATGTTTAATGTTTGAAATTTGCCTAGAGTGCTCGTGCTTAATTTCAGATTATGTCAGCAGGTTGTAGTACTCACTGTTTACTCCCATAGCTGAAACTCTCAAATATTATATGTTTATCCTAAGTCAAGTTCAGTGCAACCATTATAATATGGGCTGCTATGCTGGATTACAATTGTTTCTATTGTTTACTTCAGGTTATTAAGCTAAAGATCACAGTTAGATTTCACTATATAAGAGTTATATCCTAGACCCATTGTGTTGTGTACTTGTGTAATATTCTGTGTATGCCACCGTTATAGCGGCAGGTTAGAAAAGTGTCTATATGTACCCCAAGAATAACAATTTAAGTAATCCATACCTTACCCTTTAACACCTAGTCCTTGAGAACACTCTATTGGCTATATACCTATAGGTCTTCTGCCCTACTCATGTATCCCTAATGGTTTACTAATACCCAGTGTGGTGTGTCCATATATCCAACATTGCCCAAACTTACTGTATATATATATATCTTTAATGTCTCTAACAAACTTGCATAGGTTCCTCCACACTTATATCCCACTTATATCCCAAAAATACATAATTGCCTTTAATCTTTACTTTTATCTCTAGTGCTCTAGTTTAACACTTTGAACAGACGCATTGCTGCCAGTGGCCGTGGCAGCATGAGGTCTACTGTTTAATTTTGTCATGCTGGATACTGGAACCCCAGACATTATCTTACACCTCAGCAAAATCAAACTCATAGTCATAAAGGCTATCCATTTCTCCCTCTGAATGCTTTGGGAACAATGCTACTGTTTTATCTATAGCTGATATTTTGCTGCGGCATAGCCATAGGAGTCTAACTAGTGACCAAATACTCCATCCTAGGCTGATAACAGCTGAGCCTTCCTATTACTTTAAACCTGCAGCCTATACTTAGGGGCCTATTTATCAAAGGTCTTGCGGACCTGATCCGACAGTGCGGATCAGGTCCGCAAGACCTCGCTGAATGCGGAGAGCAATACGCTCTCCGTATTCAGCATTGCACCAGCAGCTCTTGTGAGCTGCTGGTGCAACGCCGCCCCCTGCTGACTCGCAGCCAATCAGCTGCCAGCAGGGAGGTGTCAATCAACCTGATCACATTCGATTGGGTTGAATTGCAGCGATTCCTGTCCGCCTCATCAGAGCAGGCGGACAGGGTTATGGAGCAGCGGTCTTTAGACAGCTGCTTCATAACTGCTGTTTCTGGCGAGTCTGAAGACTCGCCAGAAACACGGGCCCACAAGCTTCATCTGGAGCTTGCTAAATGGGCCCCTTAGTCTGGTCCTATACATATTGCTTACAACTGTTTCTTATTTGCGAGATCCTGCATCCTATATAGATACACTTGCTCATTTTAAGCACAACTTCACCTTAAATTAAACATTATAAAGTTTCACCCTAACTACATTACAGGCAGAGCCCTACTTATAATTAAAAAAAGAAAGAAAGAAAGAAAAACAAGGTTCATCATTCGAGACCCATAAGTGGTCTTTTCTTATTTCAGTTTACCAACTATAATCTTAATTTTGTACATTGTTGAGAGGCCTTAGAGTGGTCTTCTGAGTTAATTAGGAGGTATACAGTTTTTCAGGCAAATTTTTTGTGTACCAAGAGTGTAAAATGTCATATGAACATGTTATATAAATCTTTCTTGATTTATGCTGGTAATATGCTTTGTAAACATTTATTTCTATATTGTCTACCGGTAACTGTCTTCCAAAGTTTGTATGTGTTGAATTGAACCACAATAAAAATTATTTAAAAAAAACAACAAAAAAACAAAAAAACATGAGATGAGTATGTGGATATAGTGTATACTGTATGAGAAACATACAGCATGATCAGGGCCGGATTGGGAATAAAAAGCAGCCCTGGAATATTTGGAAACCAGCCTTATTTTTCTTTAGTCAGTAAAATGTGCAAGCCCCATTTTTCTCAAAAGGCATTACTGGGATACTCCTTCCACTAAAATTATTTTCGGAATGATATTATATTAGTTTGTATTTAAAAAAACGGGTAAATTATTGTTATATAGGCACCCTACAACCCAATTGCATCCAATATTTATGACTTTAATTTGCAGCTTTCCAGTCCCAGCTGCTGCAGCCCACCGGGAAATCTCCTGGTATCCTGGTAGGCCAATCCAGCCTTGAGCATTATGCTATTTCCTATATTATAATCCCACACAGTGGACACAATAACCTTTTGTAAAGAACAGAAAAGAAAGTGCAGCGAGATGAGAAGTTTAAAATTATATTCAATTCATGAACTCAAATAAGGTTACACAGGTATGTACCAAACACTTTTTTCAAATTGGATGGGACTGGAACAGGTTTGGATTTCAAGATATTTGCATTTATAAAATGAGACCGCTTGGAGAGCCTCACTTTATAACGTTGTTGTGTTAAGGTTTCAGAATAGTCTCTTTCAGCAGGGAGATGCTAAAACAAGGGGAGAACAGCTGAATTGCTGCAGTTTAAAATGCTTGATTATAAGCAGAAATATTGATGTCTTGAAAAAGGCTTGTGACTAAGCCGACAATTCTGATGTCTTTTTTTTAAGACATTGCAGCCCATTGCAGTCAAGTAGCTGAAAACATGTAAAATCATACTTATGCAATATTCATATTTATTAAAGGGTTTAAGTATTTACTGTAAACATTTCACATTTGAACGTTCTTCCCATAAGGGAATATGCTCTCTATATATTTATAAATAGATATTCCTTTATATATATATATATAGCTGAACAAAAAACTTGCACTCTCTGGTCTTTTTAAGAAAAATCCTTTACTGTGAAAAGTAGTGATGTTTCGGGGACCAAATATCCCCTTCCTCAGACACAGTGTATACACATTGCAAACAATATATAGCAAACATTCAAAACCCCACCCCTCAATATTAGGACCAAATAAAACGCCAAATGGTAGTCATAGTGACCACCCAATCACACTTGGCTAGATTACGAGTCTTGCGTTATGAGTAAAAAAGCAGCATTACGGCTCATAACGCTGTTTTTTTACTACCACTGCTATTATGAGTCTTGTAGGTACAACTGGCCCGCACACTTTTTTGGCCTTACCGCAAATCAACTTACGCAATTTGTGTATAGTCTTTTTTCAATGGGACTTCCATAGCGCCGGGATTACAAGCTTTTTTTTTTAGGCCAAAAAGTGAGCGGTACAGCCTATCCTGCAAGATTCGTAACACATTCTAAAGTCAGTAGTTATGAGTTTTACACTACAGAGCTGTAGCATAAAACTCATACCACATGTATATGTAATGCTCAAGCATGTCTTGCACAAACCTGGTGTAAGAGACCTTTTTCACAACAGTCATTTTGACATAAAATAGTAGGGCAAATACTCGATTTACTAGATTACGAGTTGTGCGTTAGGGTAAAAAAGCAGCATTAAGATCCTAACGCTGCTTTTTTACGCCCGCTGGTATTACAAGTCTTGAAGGTTTAGGTGTACCGCACACTTCTTTGGCCTTACCGAAGAACGACTTACGTAAACTTCGTAAAGTCTTTTTTCTATGGGACTTCCATAGCGCCGGTATTACGAGTCTGTCCTGGGAGGCCAAAAAGTGAGGGGTACACCCTACCCTGTCAAGAGTCCTAATGCATTTAAAAGTCAGTAGTTATGAGTTTTATGGTACAACGCCGTAACATAAAACTCATAACTAAAGTGCTAAAAAGTACACTAACACCCATAAACTACCTATTAACCCCTAAACCGAGGTCCTCCCGCATCGCAAACACTAAAATAAAATTATTAACCCCTAATCTGCCGCTCCCGACATCGCCACCACTATAATATACATATTAACCCCTAAACCGCTGCACTCTCGCCTTTGCAAACACTAGTTAAAAATATTAACCCTTAATCCACCGTCCCCAATGTCGCCGCCACCTATCTACATTTATTAACCCCTAATCTGCCGCCCCCAACGTCGCCGCCACTATATTACATTTATTAACCCCTAAACCTAAGTCTAACCCTAACCCTAACACCCCCTAACTTAAATATAATTAAAATAAATCTAACTAAAATTAATATCATTAACTAAATGATACCTATAAAATATACCTTAAGCTAGCTACAATATAACTAATAGTTACATTGTATCTAGCTTAGGGTTTATTTTTATTTTACAGGCAAGTTTGTATTTATTTTAACTAGGTAGAATAGTTACTAAATAGTTATTAACTATTTACTAACTACCTAGCTAAAATAAATACAAATTTACCTATAAAACAAAACCTAACCTGTCTTACACTAACACCTAAAACTACACTACAATTGAATAAATTACCTACATTAAATACAATTACCTAAATTAAATAAATTACCTAAATTACAAAAACAAACAAACACTAAATTACACAAAATAAAAAAACAAATTACAAGATATTTAAACTAATTACACCTAATCTAATAGCCCTATCAAAATAAAAAGACCCCCCAAAATAAAAAAAAACCCTAGCTTAAACTAAACTACCAATATCCCTTAAAAGGGCCTTTTGCGGGGCATTGCCCCAAAGAAATCAGCTCTTTTACCTGAAAAAATATACAAACAACCCCCCAACAGTAAAACCCACCACCCACACAACCAACCCCCAAATAAAACCCTAACTAAAAAAAAACTAAGCTCCCCATTGCCCTGAAAAGGGCATTTGTATGGACATTGCCTTTAAAAGGGCATTTAGCTCTATTGCGGCCCAAACCCTAACCAAAAAATAAAACCCACATAATAAACCCTTAAAAATACCTAACACTAACCCCCAAAAATCCACTTACAGTTTTGAAGAGCCGACATCCATCCTCAACGAAGCCGGGAGAAGTCCTCAACGAAGCGGCAAGATGTCCTCAACGAAGCCGGGAGAAGTCTTCATCCAAGCTAGGAGAAGTGGTCCTCCAGACGGGCAGAAGTCTTCATCCAGACTGCATCTTCTATCTTCATCCATCTGGCGAGGAGCGGGTCCATCTTCAAGACATTTGGCGCGGAGCATCCTCTTCCAACGAAGTCTTCTTCCATCTTGGATGACGTCACGTAAAGAGACATTCATTCTGGAAGAAGACTTCGTTGGAAGAGGATGCTCCATGCCGGATGTCTTGAAGATGGACCCGCTCCTCACCGGATGGATGAAGATAGAAGATGCCATCTGGATGAAGACTTATGCCCGTCTGGAGGACCACTTCTCCCGGCTTGGATGTAGACTTCTCCCGGCTTCTTGACGCTTTGTTGAGGACTTCTCCTGGCTTCGTTGAGGATGGATGTCGGGTCTTCAAAACTGTAAGGGGATCTTCGGGGGTTAGTGTTAGTTTTTTTAAGGGTTTATTGGGTGGGTTTTATTTTTAGGTTAGGGTTTGGGCCGCAATAGAGCTAAATGCCCTTTTAAGGGAAATGCCCATACAAATGCCCTTTTCAGGGTAATGGGGAGCTTAGGTTTTTTTTTAGTTAGAGTTTTATTTTGGGGATTGGTTGTGTGGGTGGTGGGTTTTACTGTTGGGGGGTTGTTTGTATTTTTTTTTCAGGTAAAAGAGCTGATTTCGTTGGGTCAATGCCCCGCAAAAGGCCCTTTTAAGGGCTATTGGTAGCATAGTTTAGTCTAGGGTTTTTTTTTATTTTGGGGGGGGCTGTTTTTTATTTTGATAGGGCTATTAGATTGGTTGTAATTAGTTTAACCCCTTAATGACCAAGGACGTACGCCACACGTCCTCAAAAAAAAGACAGTTAATGACCGAGGACGTGTGGCGTACGTCCTTGGTCTGGAAAGCAGCTGGAAGCGATCCTGCTCGCTTCCAGCTTCTTTCCAGTTATTGCAGTGATGCCTCGATATGGAGGCATCCTGCAATAACCCCCCTTGGCCATCCGATGCAGAGAGAGCCACTCTGTGGCCCTCTCTGCACCGGACATCGGTGGCCGGTATCGTTGGTGGGTGGGAGCAAGTCTGGGAGGCGGGTGGGCGGCCATCGATGTGCCGAGTGGAGGGAAGGGGGGCGGGATCGGGGGCGGAACAGGCGGGAGCGCGCACGGGAGCGCGCGCGTGCACGGGGGGCGGCGGGCAGGCGCGTGCACGGGGCGGGAGCGGGAGGGAACCGCTACACTACAGAAAAATAAAATTGTTAAAAGTTAAAAAAAATATATTTTTAAATTTTGAAATAAACATCTAAGGGATCAGGAAGGGGTGGGGGGTTGGTCTTGGGGAGGGGGAAGCTACACTACAGAAAAGGGCATTTTTTTTTTAAAAAAAAAAAGGCACATTTGTTGCTAAACTGGGTACTGGCAGACAGCTGCCAGTACCCAAGATGGCGCCCATTAAGGCAGAGGGGGAGGGTTAGAGAGCTGTTTGGTGGGGGATCAGTGAGGTTGGGGACTAAGGGGGGATCCTACACAGCAGCATATGTAGATATGCCAAAAACAAAAACAAAAAAAAGCCCAAATATAGCTTTTATTTTAGTACTGGCAGAGTTTCTGCCAGTACTTAAGATGGCGGGGACAATTGTGGGGTGGGGGAGGGAAGAGAGCTGTTTGGGAGGGATCAGGGGGTCTCAAGTTTCAGGTGGGAGGCTGAGCTCTACACTAAAGCTAAAATTAACCCTGCAAGCTAAATAATTAACCCCTTCACTGCTAGCCATAATACACGTGTGAAATGCAGCGGCCTTCTTATTACCAAAAAGCAACGCCAAAGCCATATATTTCTGCTATTTCTGAACAAAGGGGATCCCAGAGAAGCATTTACAACCATTTGTGCCATAATTGCACAAGCTGTTTGTAAATGATTTCAGTGAGAAACCTAAAATTGTGAAAAATTTTACGTTTTTTTTAATTTGATCGCATTTGGCGGTGAAATGGTGGCATGAAATATACCAAAATTGGCTTAGATCAATACTTGGGGTTGTCTACTACACTACACTAAAGCTAAAAGTATCCCTAAAAGCTCCCTACATGCTCCATAATTAACCCCTTCACTGCTGGGCATAATACACGTGTAGTGCGCAGTGGCATTTAGCAGCCTTCTAATTACTAAAAAGCAACGCCAAAGCCATATATGTCTGCTATTTCTGAACAAAGGGGATCCCAGAGAAGCATTTACAACCATTTAAGCCATAATTGCACAAGCTGTTTGTAAATAATTTCAGTGAGAAACCAAAAGTTTGTGAAAAAATTAGTAAAAAAGTGAACGATTTTTTGTATTTAATCGCATTTGGCGGTGAAATGGTGGCATGAAATATACCAAAATGGGCCTAGATGAATACTTTGGGATGTCTACTAAAAAAAAATATATACATGTCAATGGATATTCAGAGATTCCTGAAAGATATTAGTGTTCTAATGTAACTAGCGCTAATTTTGAAAAATAATGGTTTGGAAATAGCAAAGTGCTATTTGTATTTATGGCCCTATAACTTACAAAAAAAGCAAAGAACATGTAAACATTGGGTATTTCTAAACTCAGGACAAAATTTAGAAACTATTTAGCACAGTGTTTTTTGGTGGTTGTAGATGTGTAACA